>NC_064634.1:466926913-467229943 GCF_023864275.1 Schistocerca cancellata | reverse complement strand
TGCATCGGGATTGAATATAGTAGGCACAATGCCGACTTGCGTCCAGGGAGAGTAATGCTTCAAACAGTCTGTATACGTGCCTTTCCTGAGAGGCCGGTATTAGATTGCGACGCACCACTGGGTGTTTACTGTAACCCTTGTAGCTTCATATTGACGATTAAACACAGAAATTGCATCGGGATTGAATTTAGTAGGCACAATGCCGACTTAGTCCAGGGAGAGCACTGCTTCAAACAGTCTGTATACGGGCATTTCCTGAGAGCCCAGTATTAGATTGCGACGCACCACTGGGTGTTAACTGTAGCCCTTGGAACTTCATATTGACGACGAAACACAGAAATTGCATCGGGATTGAATGTAGTAGTTACAATGCCGACTTACGTTCAGGGGGAGCAATGCTTCAAACAGTCTGCATACGTGTCTTTCCTGAGAGGCTAGTATTAGATTGCGACGCACCACTGGGTGTTTACTGTAACCCTTGGAACTTCAAATTGACGATGGAACTAGGAAATTGCATCAGGATTGAATATAGTAGGCACAATGCCGACTTACGTCCAGGGGGATCAATGCTTCAAACAGTCTGTATACGTGCCGTTGCTGAGAGGCCAGTATTACATTGTGACGCACCACTGTTTGTTTACTGTAACCCTTGGAGCTTCATATTGACGATGAAACACAGAAATTGCATCGGGATTGAATATAGTAGGAACAAAGCCGACTTACGTCCAGTGGGAGTAATGCTTCAAACAGTCTGTATACGTGCCGTTACTGAGAGGCCAGTATTAGTTTGCGACGCACCACTGGGTGTTTACTGTAACCCTTGGAGCTTCATATTGACGATGAAACACAGAAATTGCATTGGGATTGAATATAGTAGGCACAATGCCGACTTACGTCCAGGGGGAGCAATGCTTCAAACAGTCTGTATACGTGCCGTTACTGAGAGGCCAGTATTAGATTGCGACGCACCACTGTTTGTTTACTGTAACCCTTGGAGCTTCATATTGACGATGAAACACAGAAATTGCATCGGGTTTGAATATAGTAGGCACAATGCCGACTTACGTCCAGGGGGAGCAATGCTTCAAACAGTCTGTATACGTGCTGTTACTGAGAGGTCAGTATTAGATTGCGACGCACCACTGAGTGTTTACTGTAACCCTTGGGCTTCATATTGACGAGGAAACACAGAAATTGCTCGGGGTTGAATATAGTAGGCACAATGCCGACTTACGTCCAGAGGGAGGAATGCTTCACACAGTCAGTATACGTGCCGTTACTGACAGGCCAGTATTAGATTGCGACGCACCACTGGGTGTTTACTGTAACCCTTGGAGCTTCATATTGACGATGAAACACAGAAATTGCATCGGGATTGAATTTAGTATGCACAATGCCGACTTACGTCCAGGGGGAGCAATGCTTGAAACAGTCTGTATACGTGCCGTTACTGAGAGGCCAGTATTAGATTGCGACGCACCACTGGGTGTTTACTGTATCCCTTGGAGCTTCATATTGACGATTAAACACAGAAATTGCATCGGGATTGAATATAGTAGTTACAATGCCGACTTACGTTCAGGGGGAGAAATGCTTCAAACAGTCTGTATACGTGCCTTTCCTGAGAGGCTAGTATTAGATTGCGACGCACCACTGGGTGTTTACTGTAACCCTTGGAGCTTCATATTGACGATGAAACACAGAAATTGCATCGGGATTGAATATAGTAGGCACAATGCCGATTTACTTCCAGGGGAAGCAATGCTTCAAACAGTCTGTATACGTGCCGTTACAAAGAGGCCAGTATTAGATTGCGACGCACCACTGGGTGTTTACTGTAACCCTTGGAACTACAAATTGACGATGAAACACAGAAATTGCATCAGGATTGAATATAGTAGGCACAATGCCGACTTACGTCCAGGGGGGGCAATGCTTCAAACAGTCTGTATACGTGCCGTTGCTGAGAGGCCAGTATTAGATTGCGACGCACCACTGGGTGTTTACTGTAACCTTTGGAGCTTCATATTGACGATGAAACACAGAAATTGCATCGGGATTGAATATAGTAGGCACAATGCCGACATACGTCCAGAAGGAGCAGTGCTTCAAACAGTCTGTATACGTGCCGTTTCTAAGAGGCCAGTATTAGATTGCGACGCACCACAGGGTGTTTACTGTAACCCTTGGAGCTTCATATTGACGATGAAACACAGAAATTGCAACGGGGTTGAATATAGTACGCACAATGCCGACTTAAGTCCAGGGGGAGCAATGCTTCAAACCGTCTGTATACGTGCCGTTACTGAGAGGCCAGTATTAGATTGCGACGCACCACTGGGTGTTTACTGTAACCCTTGGAGCTTCATATTGGCGATGAAACACAGAAATTGCTCGGGGTTGAATATAGTTGGCACAATGCCGACTTACGTCCAGGGGGAGGAATGCTTCAAACAGTCTGTATACGTGACGTTACTGAGAGGCCAGTATTAGATTGCGACGCACCACTGGGTGTTTACTGTAACCCTTGGAGCTTCATATTGACGATGAAACACAGAAATTGCATCGGGATTGAATATAGTAGGCACAATGCCGACTTACGTCCAGGGGGAGCATGCTTAAAACAGTCTGTATACGTGCCGTTACTGAGTGGCCAGTATTAGATTGCGACGCACCACTGGATGTTTACTGTAACCCTTGGTGCCTCATATTGACGATGAAACACAGAAATTGCTCGGGGTTGAATACAGTTGGCAATATGCCGACTTCCGACCAGGGGGAGGAATGCTTCAAACAGTCTGTATTCGTGCCGTTACTGAGAGGCCAGTATTAGATTGCAACTCACCACTGGGTGTTTACTGTAACCCTTGGAGCTTCATATTGACGATGAAACACAGAAATTGCATCGGGATTGACTGTAGTAGGCACAATGCCGATTTACTTCCAGGGGAAGCAATGCTTCAAACAGTCTGTATTCGTGCCGTTAAAAAAAGGCCAGTATTAGATTGCGACACACCACTGGGTGTTTACTGTAACCCTTGGAGCTTCATATTGACGATGAAACACAGAAATTGCATCGGGATTGAATATAGTAGGCACAAAGCCGACTTACATCCAGGGGGAGTAATGCTTCAAACAGTCTGTATATGTGCCATTACTGAGAGGCCAGTATTAGATTGCGACGCACTAGTGGATGTTTACTGTAACCCTTGGAGCTTCATATTGACGATGAAACACAGAAATATCATCGGGATAGAATATAGTAGGCACAATGCCGACTTACGTCCAGGGGGAGTAATGCTTCAAACAGTCTGTTTATGTGCCATTACCCAGAGGCCAGTATTTGATTGCGAAACACCACTGGGCGTTTACTGTAACCCTTGGAGCTTCATATTGACGATGAGACACAGAAATTGCATCGGGATTGAATATAGTAGGCACATACCGACTTACGTCCAGGGGGAGTAATGCATCAAGCAGCCTGTATACGTGCCGTTCCTGAGAGTTCAGCGTTAGATTCCGACGCACTAGTGGATGTCTACTGTAACCCATTGGAGCTTCATATTGACGTTGAAACACAAAAAATGCATCGGAATTGAATATAGTAGGCACATTGCCGACTTACGTCCAAGGGGAGTAATGCTTCAAGCAGTCTGTATACGTGCCGTTCCCGAGAGGCCAGTATTAGATTGCGACGCACCACTGGGTGTTTACTTTAACCCTTGGAGCTTTATATTGACGATGAAACACAGAAATTGCATTGGTATTGAATGTAAGAGGCACAATGCCGACTTACGTCCACGGGAAGTAATGCTTCAACAGGCTGTATATGTGCCGCTACTGAGAGGCCAGTATTAGATTGCGATGCACCACTGGGTGTTGACTGTAACCTTTGGAGCTTCATATCGACGATGAAATACAGAAATTGCATCGGGATTGATTATAGTAGGCACAATGCCGACTTACGTCCAGGGGGAGTAATGCTTCAAGCAGTCTGTATACGTGCCGTTACTGAGAGTTCAGCATTAGAATCCGACGCGCCAGTGGATGTTTATTGTAACCCTTGGAGCTTCATATTGACGATGAAACACAGTAATATTATCGGGATTGAATATAGTAGGCACAATGGCGACTTACGTCCAGGGGGAGTCATGCTTCAAACTGTCTGTATATGTGCTGTTACTTAGACGCCAGTATTAGGTTTTGACGCACAACTAGGTGTTTGCTGTAACCCTTGGAGCTTCATATTGACGATGAAACACAGAAATTGCATCGAGATTGAATATAGTAGGCACAATGCAAACTTACGTCCAAGGGGAGTAATGCTTCAAACAGTCTGTATATGTGCCGTTACTGAGAGGCCAGTATTAGATTGCGACGCTCCACTGGGCGTTTGCTGTAACCCTTGGAGCTTCATAGTGACGATGAAACACAGAAATATCATCGGGATTGACAATAGTAGGCACAATGCCGACTTACGTCCATGGGGAGTAATGCTTCAAGCAGTCTGTATACGTGCCGTTCCTGAAAGGCCAGTATTAGATTGCGATGCACCACTGGGTGTTTGCTGTAACCCTTGGAGCTTCATATTGACGATGAAACACAGAAATTGCATCGGGATTGAATATAGTAGGCACAATGCCGACCAACGTCCAGGGGCAGTTATAATTCAAACAGTCTGTATATGTGCCGTTACTGAGAGGCCAGTATCAGATTGCGACGCACCACTGGGTGTTTACTGTAACCCTTGGAGCTTCATATTGACGATGAAACACAGAAATTGCTCGGGGATTGAATACAGTTGGCACAATGCCGATGTACGTCCAGGGGGAGGAATGCTTCAAACAGTCTGTATACGTGCAGTTACTGAGAGGCCAGTATTACATTGCGACGCACCACTGGGTGCTTACTGTAACCCTTGGAGCTTCATATTGACGATGAAACACAGAAATTGCATCGGGATTGAATATAGTAGGCACAATGCCGACTTACGTCCAGGGGGAGCAATGCTTAAAACAGTCTGTATACGTGCCGTTACTGAGAGGCCAGTATTGGATTGCGACGCACAACTGGGTGTTTACTGTAACCCTTGGAGCTTCATATTGACGATGAAACAGAGAAATTGCTCGGGGTTGAATATAGTTGGCACAATGCCGACTTACATCCAGGAGGTGGAATGCTTCATACAGTCTGTATACGTGCCATTACTGAGAGGCCAGTATTAGATTGCGACGCACCACTGGGTGTTTACTGTAACCCTTGGAGCTTCATATTGACGATGAAACACAGAAATTGCATCGGGATTGAATATAGTAGGCACAATGCCGACTTACGTCCAGGGGGAGCAATGCTTCAAACAGTCGGTATACGTGCCGTTACTGAGAGGCCAGTACTACATTTCGACGGACCACTGGGTGTTTACTGTAACCCTTGGAGCTTCATATTGACGATGAAACACAGAAATTGCTCGGGGTTGAATATAGTTGGTACAATGCCGACTTACGTCCAGGGGGAGCAATGCTTCAAACAGTCTCTATACGTGCCTTTCCTGAGAGGCCAGTATTAGATTGCGACGCACCACTGGATGTTTACTATTTCACTTGGAGCTTCATATTGACGATGAAACACAGAAATTGCATCGGGATTGAATATAGTAGGCACAATGCCGACTTACCTCCAGGGGGAGTAATGCTTCAAACAGTCTGTATATGTGCCGTTACTGAGAGTCTAGTATTAGAATGCGACGCACCACTGGGTGTTTACTGTAACCCTTGTAGCTTCATATTGACGATGAAACACAGAAATTGCATCGGGATTGAATTTAGTAGGCACAATGCCGACTTAGTCCAGGGAGAGCACTGCTTCAAACAGTCTGTATACGGGCATTTCCTGAGAGCCCAGTATTAGATTGCGACGCACCACTGGGTGTTAACTGTAGCCCTTGGAACTTCATATTGACGACGAAACACAGAAATTGCATCGGGATTGAATGTAGTAGTTACAATGCCGACTTACGTTCAGGGGGAGCAATGCTTCAAACAGTCTGCATACGTGTCTTTCCTGAGAGGCTAGTATTAGATTGCGACGTACCATTGGGTGTTTACTGTAACCCTTGGAACTTCAAATTGACGATGAAACACAGAAATTGCATCAGGATTGAATATAGTAGGCACAATGCCGACTTACGTCCAGGGGGATCAATGCTTCAAACAGTCTGTATACGTGCCGTTGCTGAGAGGCCAGTATTACATTGCGACGCACCACTGTTTGTTTACTGTAACCCTTGGAGCTTCATATTGACGATGAAACACAGAAATTGCATTGGGATTGAATATAGTAGGCACAATGCCGACTTACGTCCAGGGGGAGCAATGCTTCAAACAGTCTGTATACGTGCCGTTACTGAGAGGCCAGTATTAGATTGCGACGCACCAGTCTTTGTTTACTGTAACCCTTGGAGCTTCATATTGACGATGAAACACAGAAATTGCATCGGGTTTGAATATAGTAGGCACAATGCCGACTTACGTCCAGGGGGAGCAATGCTTCAAACAGTCTGTATACGTGCTGTTACTGAGAGGTCAGTATTAGATTGCGACGCACCACTGAGTGTTTATTGTAACCCTTGGGCTTCATATTGACGAGGAAACACAGAAATTGCTCGGGGTTGAATATAGTAGGCACAATGCCGACTTACGTCCAGAGGGAGGAATGCTTCACACAGTCAGTATACGTGCCGTTACTGACAGGCCAGTATTAGATTGCGACGCACCACTGGGTGTTTACTGTAACCCTTGGAGCTTCATATTGACGATGAAACACAGAAATTGCATCGGGATTGAATATAGTAGGCACAATGCCGACTTACGTCTATGGGGAGCAACGCTTAAAAAAGTCAGTATATGTGCCTTTCCTGAGAGGCCAGCATTAGACTGCGACGTACCACTGGGAGTTTACTGTAACCTTTGGAGCTTCATATTGACGGTGAAACAAAGAAATTGCATCGGGATTGAATATAGTAGCACAATACCGACTTACGTCCAGGGGGAGTAATGCTTTAAACAGTCTGTATATGTGCCGTTACTGAGAGGCCAGTATTAGATTGCGATGCACCACTGGGTGTTTACTGTAACCTTTGGAGCTTCATATTGACGATGAAACACAGAAATTGCATCGGGATTGAATATAGTAGGCACAATGCCGACATACGTCCAGAAGGAGCAGTGCTTCAAACAGTCTGTATACGTGCCGTTACTAAGAGGCCAGTATTAGATTGCGACGCACCACAGGGTGTTTACTGTAACCCTTGGAGCTTCATATTGACGATGAAACACAGAAATTGCAACGGGGTTGAATATAGTACGCACAATGCCGACTTACGTCCAGGGGGAGCAATGCTTCAAACCGTCTGTATACGTGCCGTTACTGAGAGGCCAGTATTAGATTGCGACGCACCACTGGGTGTTTACTGTAACCCTTGGAGCTTCATATTGGCTATGAAACACAGAAATTGCTCGGGGTTGAATATAGCTGGCACAATGCCGACTTACGTCCAGGGGGAGGAATGCTTCAAACAGAGTGTATACGTGACGTTACTGAGAGGCCAGTATTAGATTGCGACGCACCACTGGGTGTTTACTGTAACCCTTGGAGCTTCATATTGACGATGAAACACAGAAATTGCATCGGGATTGAATATAGTAGGCACAATGCCGACTTACGTCCAGGGGGAGCATGCTTAAAACAGTCTGTATACGTGCCGTTACTGAGTGGCCAGTATTAGATTGCGACGCACCACTGGGTGTTTACTGTAACCCTTGGTGCCTCAAATTGACGATGAAACACAGAAATTGCTCGGGGTTGAATACAGTTGGCAATATGCCGACTTCCGTCCAGGGGGAGGAATGCTTCAAACAGTCTGTATTCGTGCCGTTACTGAGAGGCCAGTATTAGATTGCGACTCACCACTGGGTGTTTACTGTAACCCTTGGAGATTCATATTGACGATGAAACACAGAAATTGCTCGGGGTTGAATATAGTTGGCACAATGCCGACTTACGTCCAGGGGGTGGAATGCTTCAAACAGTCTGTATACGTGCCATTACTGAGAGGCCAGTATTAGATTGCGACGCACCACTGGGTGTTTACTGTAACCCTTGGAGATTCATATTGACGATGAATCACAGAAATTGCATCGGGATTGAATATAGTAGCCACAATGCCGACTTACGTCCAGGGGGAGCAATGCTTCAAACAGTCTGTATACGTGCCGTTACTGAGAGGCCAGTATTACATTGCGACGCACCACTGGGTGTTTACTGTAACCCTTGGAGCTTCATATTGGCGATAAAACACAGAAATTGCATCAGGATTGAATATAGTTGTCACACTGCCGACTTACGTCCAGGGGGAGCAATGCTTCAAACAGTCTGTATACGTGCCGTTACTGAGAGGCCAGTATTATATTGCGACTCACCACTGAGTGTTTACTGTAACCCTTGGAGCTTCATATTGACGATGAAACACAGAAATTGCATCGGGTTTGAATATAGTAGGCACAATGCCGACTTACGTCCAGGGGGAGCAATGCTTCAAACAGTCTGTATACGTGCCGTTACTGAGAGGTCAGTATTAGATTGCGACGCACCACTGAGTGTTTACTGTAACCCTTGGGCTTCATATTGTCGAGGAAACACAGAAATTGCTCGGGGTTGAATATAGTTGGCACAATGCCGACTTACGTCCAGAGGGAGGAATGCTTCAAACAGTCTGTATACGTGCCGTTACTGAGAGGCCAGTATTAGATTGCGACGCACCACTGGGTGTTTACTGTAACCCTTGGAGCTTCATATTGACGATGAAACACAGAAATTGCATCGGAATTGAATATAGTAGGCACATTGCCGACTTACGTCCAAGGGGAGTAATGCTTCAAGCAGTCTGTATACGTGCCGTTCCCGAGAGGCCAGTATTAGATTGCGACGCACCACTGGGTGTTTACTTTAACCCTTGGAGCTTTATATTGACGATGAAACACAGAAATTGCATTGGTATTGAATGTAAGAGGCACAATGCCGACTTACGTCCACGGGGAGTAATGCTTCAACAGGCTGTATATGTGCCGCTACTGAGAGGCCAGTATTAGATTGCGATGCACCACTGGGTGTTGACTGTAACCTTTGGAGCTTCATATCGACGATGAAATACAGAAATTGCATCGGGATTGATTATAGTAGGCACAATGCCGACTTACGTCCAGGGGGAGTAATGCTTCAAGCAGTCTGTATACGTGCCGTTACTGAGAGTTCAGCATTAGAATCCGACGCGCCAGTGGATGTTTATTGTAACCCTTGGAGCTTCATATTGACGATGAAACACAGTAATATTATCGGGATTGAATATAGTAGGCACAATGGCGACTAACGTCCAGGGGGAGTCATGCTTCAAACTGTCTGTATATGTGCTGTTACTTAGACGCCAGTATTAGGTTTTGACGCACAACTAGGTGTTTGCTGTAACCCTTGGAGCTTCATATTGACGATGAAACACAGAAATTGCATCGAGATTGAATATAGTAGGCACAATGCAAACTTACGTCCAAGGGGAGTAATGCTTCAAACAGTCTGTATATGTGCCGTTACTGAGAGGCCAGTATTAGATTGCGACGCTCCACTGGGCGTTTACTGTAACCCTTGGAGCTTCATAGTGACGATGAAACACAGAAATATCATCGGGATTGACAATAGTAGGCACAATGCCGACTTACGTCCGTGGGGAGTAATGCTTCAAGCAGTCTGTATACGTGCCGTTCCTGAAAGGCCAGTATTGGATTGCGACGCACCACTGGGTGCTTACTGTAACTCTTGGAACTTCATATTGACGATGAAACTTAGAAATTGCATCGGGATTGAATATAGTAGGCACAATGCCGACCAACGTCCAGGGGCAGTTATAATTCAAACAGTCTGTATATGTGCCGTTACTGAGAGGCCAGTATCAGATTGCGACGCACCACTGGGTGTTTACTGTAACCCTTGGAGCTTCATATTGACGATGAAACACAGAAATTGCTCGGGGATTGAATACAGTTGGCACAATGCCGATGTACGTCCAGGGGGAGGAATGCTTCAAACAGTCTGTATACGTGCAGTTACTGAGAGGCCAGTATTACATTGCGACGCACCACTGGGTGCTTACTGTAACCCTTGGAGCTTCATATTGACGATGAAACACAGAAATTGCATCGGGATTGAATATAGTAGGCACAATGCCGACTTACGTCCAGGGGGAGCAATGCTTAAAACAGTCTGTATACGTGCCGTTACTGAGAGGCCAGTATTGGATTGCGACGCACAACTGGGTGTTTACTGTAACCCTTGGAGCTTCATATTGACGATGAAACAGAGAAATTGCTCGGGGTTGAATATAGTTGGCACAATGCCGACTTACGTCCAGGAGGTGGAATGCTTCATACAGTCTGTATACGTGCCATTACTGAGAGGCCAGTATTAGATTGCGACGCACCACTGGGTGTTTACTGTAACCCTTGGAGCTTCATATTGACGATGAAACACAGAAATTGCATCGGGATTGAATATAGTAGGCACAATGCCGACTTACGTCCAGGGGGAGCAATGCTTCAAACAGTCGGTATACGTGCCGTTACTGAGAGGCCAGTACTACATTTCGACGGACCACTGGGTGTTTACTGTAACCCTTGGAGCTTCATATTGACGATGAAACACAGAAATTGCTCGGGGTTGAATATAGTTGGTACAATGCCGACTTACGTCCAGGGGGAGCAATGCTTCAAACAGTCTCTATACATGCCTTTCCTGAGAGGCCAGTATTAGATTGCGACGCACCACTGGATGTTTACTATTTCACTTGGAGCTTCATATTGACGATGAAACACAGAAATTGCATCGGGATTGAATATAGTAGGCACAATGCCGACTTACCTCCAGGGGGAGTAATGCTTCAAACAGTCTGTATATGTGCCGTTACTGAGAGTCTAGTATTAGAATGCGACGCACCACTGGGTGTTTACTGTAACCCTTGTAGCTTCATATTGACGATGAAACACAGAAATTGCATCGGGATTGAATTTAGTAGGCACAATGCCGACTTAGTCCAGGGAGAGCACTGCTTCAAACAGTCTGTATACGGGCATTTCCTGAGAGCCCAGTATTAGATTGCGACGCACCACTGGGTGTTAACTGTAGCCCTTGGAACTTCATATTGACGACGAAACACAGAAATTGCATCGGGATTGAATGTAGTAGTTACAATGCCGACTTACGTTCAGGGGGAGCAATGCTTCAAACAGTCTGCATACGTGTCTTTCCTGAGAGGCTAGTATTAGATTGCGACGCACCATTGGGTGTTTACTGTAACCCTTGGAACTTCAAATTGACGATGAAACACAGAAATTGCATCAGGATTGAATATAGTAGGCACAATGCCGACTTACGTCCAGGGGGATCAATGCTTCAAACAGTCTGTATACGTGCCGTTGCTGAGAGGCCAGTATTACATTGCGACGCACCACTGTTTGTTTACTGTAACCCTTGGAGCTTCATATTGACGATGAAACACAGAAATTGCATTGGGATTGAATATAGTAGGCACAATGCCGACTTACGTCCAGGGGGAGCAATGCTTCAAACAGTCTGTATACGTGCCGTTACTGAGAGGCCAGTATTAGATTGCGACGCACCACTCTTTGTTTACTGTAACCCTTGGAGCTTCATATTGACGATGAAACACAGAAATTGCATCGGGTTTGAATATAGTAGGCACAATGCCGACTTACGTCCAGGGGGAGCAATGCTTCAAACAGTCTGTATACGTGCTGTTACTGAGAGGTCAGTATTAGATTGCGACGCACCACTGAGTGTTTATTGTAACCCTTGGGCTTCATATTGACGAGGAAACACAGAAATTGCTCGGGGTTGAATATAGTAGGCACAATGCCGACTTACGTCCAGAGGGAGGAATGCTTCACACAGTCAGTATACGTGCCGTTACTGACAGGCCAGTATTAGATTGCGACGCACCACTGGGTGTTTACTGTAACCCTTGGAGCTTCATATTGACGATGAAACACAGAAATTGCATCGGGATTGAATTTAGTAGGCACAATGCCGACTTACGTCCAGGGGGAGCAATGCTTGAAACAGTCTGTATACGTGCCGTTACTGAGAGGCCAGTATTAGATCGCGACGCACCACTGGGTGTTTACTGTATCCCTTGGAGCTTCATATTGACGATTAAACACAGAAATTGCATCGGGATTGAATATAGTAGTTACAATGCCGACTTACGTTCAGGGGGAGAAGTGCTTCAAACAGTCTGTATACGTGCCTTTCCTGAGAGGCTAGTATTAGATTGCGACGCACCACTGGGTGTTTACTGTAACCCTTGGAGCTTCATATTGACGATGAAACACAGAAATTGCATGGGGATTGAATATAGTAGGCACAATGCCGATTTACTTCCAGGGGAAGCAATGCTTCAAACAGTCTGTATACGTGCCGTTACAAAGAGGCCAGTATTAGATTGCGACGCACCACTGGGTGTTTACTGTAACCCTTGGAACTACAAATTGACGATGAAACACAGAAATTGCATCAGGATTGAATATAGTAGGCACAATGCCGACTTACGTCCAGGGGGGGCAATGCTTCAAACAGTCTGTATACGTGCCGTTGCTGAGAGGCCAGTATTAGATTGCGACGCACCACTGGGTGTTTACTGTAACCTTTGGAGCTTCATATTGACGATGAAACACAGAAATTGCATCGGGATTGAATATAGTAGGCACAATGCCGACATACGTCCAGAAGGAGCAGTGCTTCAAACAGTCTGTATACGTGCCGTTACTAAGAGGCCAGTATTAGATTGCGACGCACCACAGGGTGTTTACTGTAACCCTTGGAGCTTCATATTGACGATGAAACACAGAAATTGCAACGGGGTTGAATATAGTACGCACAATGCCGACTTACGTCCAGGGGGAGCAATGCTTCAAACCGTCTGTATACGTGCCGTTACTGAGAGGCCAGTATTAGATTGCGACGCACCACTGGGTGTTTACTGTAACCCTTGGAGCTTCATATTGGCTATGAAACACAGAAATTGCTCGGGGTTGAATATAGCTGGCACAATGCCGACTTACGTCCAGGGGGAGGAATGCTTCAAACAGAGTGTATACGTGACGTTACTGAGAGGCCAGTATTAGATTGCGACGCACCACTGGGTGTTTACTGTAACCCTTGGAGCTTCATATTGACGATGAAACACAGAAATTGCATCGGGATTGAATATAGTAGGCACAATGCCGACTTACGTCCAGGGGGAGCATGCTTAAAACAGTCTGTATACGTGCCGTTACTGAGTGGCCAGTATTAGATTGCGACGCACCACTGGGTGTTTACTGTAACCCTTGGTGCCTCATATTGACGATGAAACACAGAAATTGCTCGGGGTTGAATACAGTTGGCAATATGCCGACTTCCGTCCAGGGGGAGGAATGCTTCAAACAGTCTGTATTCGTGCCGTTACTGAGAGGCCAGTATTATTTTGCGACTCACCACTGGGTGTTTACTGTAACCCTTGGAGATTCATATTGACGATGAAACACAGAAATTGCTCGGGGTTGAATATAGTTGGCACAATGCCGACTTACGTCCAGGGGGTGGAATGCTTCAAACAGTCTGTATACGTGCCATTACTGAGAGGCCAGTATTAGATTGCGACGCACCACTGGGTGTTTACTGTAACCCTTGGAGATTCATATTGACGATGAATCACAGAAATTGCATCGGGATTGAATATAGTAGCCACAATGCCGACTTACGTCCAGGGGGAGCAATGCTTCAAACAGTCTGTATACGTGCCGTTACTGAGAGGCCAGTATTACATTGCGACGCACCACTGGGTGTTTACTGTAACCCTTGGAGCTTCATATTGGCGATAAAACACAGAAATTGCATCAGGATTGAATATAGTTGGCACACTGCCGACTTACATCCAGGGGGAGCAATGCTTCAAACAGTCTGTATACGTGCCGTTACTGAGAGGCCAGTATTATATTGCGACTCACCACTGAGTGTTTACTGTAACCCTTGGAGCTTCATATTGACGATGAAACACAGAAATTGCATCGGGTTTGAATATAGTAGGCACAATGCCGACATACGTCCAGGGGGAGCAATGCTTCAAACAGTCTGTATACGTGCCGTTACTGAGAGGTCAGTACTAGATTGCGACGCACCACTGAGTGTTTACTGTAACCCTTGGGCTTCATATTGACGAGGAAACACAGAAATTGCTCGGGGTTGAATATAGTTGGCACAATGCCGACTTACGTCCAGAGGGAGGAATGCTTCAAACAGTCTGTATACGTGCCGTTACTGAGAGGCCAGTATTAGATTGCGACGCACCACTGGGTGTTTACTGTAACCCTTGGAGCTTCATATTGACGATGAAACACAGAAATTGCATCGGGATTGAATATAGTGGGCACAATGCCGACTTACGTCCAGGGGGAGCAATGCTTCAAACAGTCTCTATACGTGCCTTTCCTGAGAGGCCAGTATTAGATTGCGACGCGCCACTGGAGGTTTACTGTAACCCTTGGAGCTCCATATTGACGATGAAACACAGAAATTGCATCGGGATTGAATATAGTAGGCACAATGCCGACTTATGTTTAGGGGGAGCAATGCTTCAAACAGTCTGTATACGTGCCGTTACTGAAAGGCCAGTAGTAGATTGTGACGCACCACTGGGTGTTTACTGTAACCCTTGGAGCTTCATATTGACGATGAAACACAGAAATTGCATCGGGATTGAATACAGTAGGCACAATGCCGACTTACGTCCAGGGGGAGCAATGCTTCAAACAGTCTGTATACGTGCCTTTCCTGAGAGGCCAGTATTAGATTGCGACGCACCACTGGGTGTTTACTGTAACCCTTGGAGCTTCATATTGACGATGAAACACAGAAATTGCATCGGGATTGAATTTAGTAGGCACAATGCCGACTTACGTCCAGAGGGAGCAATGCTGAAACAGTCTGTATACATTCCGTTACTGAGAGGCCAGTATTAGATTGCGACGCACCACTGGGTGTTTACTGTAGCCCTTGGAGCTTCATATTGACGATTAAACACAGAAATTGCATCGGGATTGAATTTAGTAGGCACAATGCCGACTTACGTCCAGGGGGAGCAATGCTTGAAACAGTCTGTATACGTGCCGTTACTGAGAGGCCAGTATTAGATCGCGACGCACCACTGGGTGTTTACTGTATCCCTTGGAGCTTCATATTGACGATTAAACACAGAAATTGCATCGGGATTGAATTTAGTAGGCACAATGCCGACTTACGTCCAGGGGGAGCAATGCTTGAAACAGTCTGTATACGTGCCGTTACTGAGAGGCCAGTATTAGATCGCGACGCACCACTGGGTGTTTACTGTATCCCTTGGAGCTTCATATTGACGATTAAACACAGAAATTGCATCGGGATTGAATATAGTAGTTACAATGCCGACTTACGTTCAGGGGGAGAAGTGCTTCAAACAGTCTGTATACGTGCCTTTCCTGAGAGGCTAGTATTAGATTGCGACGCACCACTGGGTGTTTACTGTAACCCTTGGAGCTTCATATTGACGATGAAACACAGAAATTGCATGGGGATTGAATATAGTAGGCACAATGCCGATTTACTTCCAGGGGAAGCAATGCTTCAAACAGTCTGTATACGTGCCGTTACAAAGAGGCCAGTATTAGATTGCGACGCACCACTGGGTGTTTACTGTAACCCTTGGAACTACAAATTGACGATGAAACACAGAAATTGCATCAGGATTGAATATAGTAGGCACAATGCCGACTTACGTCCAGGGGGGGCAATGCTTCAAACAGTCTGTATACGTGCCGTTGCTGAGAGGCCAGTATTAGATTGCGACGCACCACTGGGTGTTTACTGTAACCTTTGGAGCTTCATATTGACGATGAAACACAGAAATTGCATCGGGATTGAATATAGTAGGCACAATGCCGACATACGTCCAGAAGGAGCAGTGCTTCAAACAGTCTGTATACGTGCCGTTACTAAGAGGCCAGTATTAGATTGCGACGCACCACAGGGTGTTTACTGTAACCCTTGGAGCTTCATATTGACGATGAAACACAGAAATTGCAACGGGGTTGAATATAGTACGCACAATGCCGACTTACGTCCAGGGGGAGCAATGCTTCAAACCGTCTGTATACGTGCCGTTACTGAGAGGCCAGTATTAGATTGCGACGCACCACTGGGTGTTTACTGTAACCCTTGGAGCTTCATATTGGCTATGAAACACAGAAATTGCTCGGGGTTGAATATAGCTGGCACAATGCCGACTTACGTCCAGGGGGAGGAATGCTTCAAACAGAGTGTATACGTGACGTTACTGAGAGGCCAGTATTAGATTGCGACGCACCACTGGGTGTTTACTGTAACCCTTGGAGCTTCATATTGACGATGAAACACAGAAATTGCATCGGGATTGAATATAGTAGGCACAATGCCGACTTACGTCCAGGGGGAGCATGCTTAAAACAGTCTGTATACGTGCCGTTACTGAGTGGCCAGTATTAGATTGCGACGCACCACTGGGTGTTTACTGTAACCCTTGGTGCCTCATATTGACGATGAAACACAGAAATTGCTCGGGGTTGAATACAGTTGGCAATATGCCGACTTCCGTCCAGGGGGAGGAATGCTTCAAACAGTCTGTATTCGTGCCGTTACTGAGAGGCCAGTATTATTTTGCGACTCACCACTGGGTGTTTACTGTAACCCTTGGAGATTCATATTGACGATGAAACACAGAAATTGCTCGGGGTTGAATATAGTTGGCACAATGCCGACTTACGTCCAGGGGGTGGAATGCTTCAAACAGTCTGTATACGTGCCATTACTGAGAGGCCAGTATTAGATTGCGACGCACCACTGGGTGTTTACTGTAACCCTTGGAGATTCATATTGACGATGAATCACAGAAATTGCATCGGGATTGAATATAGTAGCCACAATGCCGACTTACGTCCAGGGGGAGCAATGCTTCAAACAGTCTGTATACGTGCCGTTACTGAGAGGCCAGTATTACATTGCGACGCACCACTGGGTGTTTACTGTAACCCTTGGAGCTTCATATTGGCGATAAAACACAGAAATTGCATCAGGATTGAATATAGTTGGCACACTGCCGACTTACATCCAGGGGGAGCAATGCTTCAAACAGTCTGTATACGTGCCGTTACTGAGAGGCCAGTATTATATTGCGACTCACCACTGAGTGTTTACTGTAACCCTTGGAGCTTCATATTGACGATGAAACACAGAAATTGCATCGGGTTTGAATATAGTAGGCACAATGCCGACATACGTCCAGGGGGAGCAATGCTTCAAACAGTCTGTATACGTGCCGTTACTGAGAGGTCAGTACTAGATTGCGACGCACCACTGAGTGTTTACTGTAACCCTTGGGCTTCATATTGACGAGGAAACACAGAAATTGCTCGGGGTTGAATATAGTTGGCACAATGCCGACTTACGTCCAGAGGGAGGAATGCTTCAAACAGTCTGTATACGTGCCGTTACTGAGAGGCCAGTATTAGATTGCGACGCACCACTGGGTGTTTACTGTAACCCTTGGAGCTTCATATTGACGATGAAACACAGAAATTGCATCGGGATTGAATATAGTGGGCACAATGCCGACTTACGTCCAGGGGGAGCAATGCTTCAAACAGTCTCTATACGTGCCTTTCCTGAGAGGCCAGTATTAGATTGCGACGCGCCACTGGAGGTTTACTGTAACCCTTGGAGCTCCATATTGACGATGAAACACAGAAATTGCATCGGGATTGAATATAGTAGGCACAATGCCGACTTATGTTTAGGGGGAGCAATGCTTCAAACAGTCTGTATACGTGCCGTTACTGAAAGGCCAGTAGTAGATTGTGACGCACCACTGGGTGTTTACTGTAACCCTTGGAGCTTCATATTGACGATGAAACACAGAAATTGCATCGGGATTGAATACAGTAGGCACAATGCCGACTTACGTCCAGGGGGAGCAATGCTTCAAACAGTCTGTATACGTGCCTTTCCTGAGAGGCCAGTATTAGATTGCGACGCACCACTGGGTGTTTACTGTAACCCTTGGAGCTTCATATTGACGATGAAACACAGAAATTGCATCGGGATTGAATTTAGTAGGCACAATGCCGACTTACGTCCAGAGGGAGCAATGCTGAAACAGTCTGTATACATTCCGTTACTGAGAGGCCAGTATTAGATTGCGACGCACCACTGGGTGTTTACTGTAGCCCTTGGAGCTTCATATTGACGATTAAACACAGAAATTGCATCGGGATTGAATATAGTAGTTACAATGCCGATTTACGTTCAGGGGGAGGAATGCTTCAAACAGTCTTTATATGTGCCTTTCCTGAGAGGCTAGTATTAGTTTGCGACGCACCACTTGGTGTTTACTGTAACCCTTGGAGCTTCATATTGACGATGAAACACAGAAATTGCATCGGGATTGAATATAGTGGGCACAATGCCGATTTACTTCCAGGGGAAGCAATGCTTCAAACATTCTGTATACGTGCCGTTACAAAGAGGCAAGTATTAGATTGCGACGCACCACTTGGTGTTAACTGTAACCCTTCGAGCTTCATATTGACGATGAAACACAGAAATTGCATCAGGATTGAATATAGTAGGCACAATGCCGACTTACGTCCAGGGGGAGTAATTCTTCAAACAGTCTGTATATGTGCCGTTACTGAGAGGTCAGTATTGGATTGCGACACACCACTGGGTGTTTACTGTAACCCTTGGAGCTTCATATTGACGATGAAACACAGAAATTTAATCTCGATTGAATATAGTAGGCACAATGCCGACTTACGTCCAGGGGGAGCAATGCTTCAAACAGTCTGTATACGTGCCGTTACTGAGAGGCCAGTATTACATTGCGACGCACCACTGGGTGTTTACTGTAACCCTTGGAGCTTCATATTGACGATGAAACACAGAAATTGCATCGGGATTGAATATAGTAGGCACAATGCCGACTTACGTCCAGGGGGAGCAATGCTTCAAACAGTCTGTATACGTGCCGTTACTGAGAGGCCAGTATTACATTGCGACGCACCACTGGGTGTTTACTGTAACCCTTGGTGCCTCATATTGACGATGAAACACAGAAATTGCTCGGGGTTGAATACAGTTGGCAATATGCCGACTTCCGTCCAGGGGGAGGAATGCTTCAAACAGTCTGTATACGTGCCGTTACTGAGAGGCCAGTATTAGATTGCGTCTCACCACTGGGTGTTTACTGTAACCCTTGGAGCTTCATATTGACGATGAAACACAGAAATTGCATCGGGATTGACTATAGTAGGCACAATGCCGATTTACTTCCAGGGGAAGCAATGCTTCAAACAGTCTGTATTCGTGCCGTTAAAAAAAGGCCAGTATTAGATTGCGACACACCACTGGGTGTTTACTGTAACCCTTGGAGCTTCATATTGACGATGAAACACAGAAATTGCTCGGGGTAGAATATAGTTGGCACAATGCCGACTTACGTCCAGGGGGTGGAATGCTTCAAACAGTCTGTATACGTGCCATTACTGAGAGGCCAGTATTAAATTGCGACGCACCACTGGGTGTTTACTGTAACACTTGGAGCTTCATATTGACGATGAATCACAGAAATTGCATCGGGATTGAATATAGTAGCCACAATGCCGACTTACGTCCAGGGGGAGCAATGCTTCAAACAGTCTGTATACGTGCCGTTACTGAGAGGCCAGTATTACATTGCGACGCACCACTGGGTGTTTACTGTAACCCTTGGTGCTTCATATTGACGATAAAACACAGAAATTGCATCAGGATTGAATATAGTTGGCACACTGCCGACTTACGTCCAGGGTTAGCAATGCTTCAAACAGTCTGTATACGTGCCGTTACTGAGAGGCCAGTATTATATTGCGACTCACCACTGAGTGTTTACTGTAACCCTTGGAGCTTCATATTGACGATGAAGTACAGAAATTGCATCGGGTTTGAATATAGTAGGCACAATGCCGACTTACGTCCAGGGGGAGCAATGCTTCAAACAGTCTGTATACGTGCCGTTACTGAGAGGTCAGTATTAGATTGCGACGCACCACTGAGTGTTTACTGTAACCCTTGGGCTTCATATTGACGAGGAAACACAGATATTGCTCGGGGTTGAATATAGTTGGCACAATGCCGACTTACGTCCAGAGGGAGGAATGCTTCAAACAGTCTGTATACGTGCCGTTACTGAGAGACCAGTATTAGATTGCGACGCACCACTGGGTGTTTACTGTAACCCTTGGAGCTTCATATTGACGATGACACACAGAAATTGCATCGGGATTGAATATAGTAGGCACAATGCCGACTTACGTCCAGGGGGAGCAATGCTTCAAACAGTCTCTATACGTGCCTTTCCTGAGAGGCCAGTATTAGATTGCGACGCGCCACTGGAGGTTTACTGTAACCCTTGGAGCTCCATATTGACGATGAAACACAGAAATTGGATCGGGATTGAATATAGTAGGCACAATGCCGATTTACTTCCAGGGGAAGCAATGCTTCAAACAGTCTGTATTCGTGCCGTTAAAAAAAGGCCAGTATTAGATTGCGACACACCACTGGGTGTTTACTGTAACCCTTGGAGCTTCATATTGACGATGAAACACAGAAATTGCTCGGGGTTGAATATAGTTGGCACAATGCCGACTTACGTCCAGAGGGTGGAATGCTTCAAACAGTCTGTATACGTGCCATTACTGAGAGGCCAGTATTAGATTGCGACGCACCACTGGGTGTTTACTGTAACCCTTGGAGCTTCATATTGACGATGAATCACAGAAATTGCATCGGGATTGAATATAGTAGCCACAATGCCGACTTACGTCCAGGGGGAGCAATGCTTCAAACGTTCTGTATACGTGCCGTTACTGAGAGGCCAGTATTACATTGCGTCGCACCACTGGGTGTTTACTGTAACCCTTGGGGCTTCATATTGACGATAAAACACAGAAATTGCATCAGGATTGAATATAGTTGGCACACTGCCGACTTACGTCCAGGGGGAGCAATGCTTCAAACAGTCTGTATACGTGCCGTTACTGAGAGGCCAGTATTATATTGCGACTCACCACTGAGTGTTTACTGTAACCCTTGGAGCTTCATATTGACGATGAAACACAGAAATTGCATCGGGTTTGAATATAGTAGGCACAATGCCGACTTACGTCCAGGGGGAGCAATGCTTCAAACAGTCTGTATACGTGCCGTTACTGAGAGGTCAGTATTAGATTGCGACGCACCACTGAGTGTTTACTGTAACTCTTGGGCTTCATATTGACGAGGAAACACAGAAATTGCTCGGGGTTGAATATAGTTGGCACAATGCCGACTTACGTCCAGAGGGAGGAATGCTTCAAACAGTCTGTATACGTGCCGTTACTGAGAGACCAGTATTAGATTGCGACGCACCACTGGGTGTTTACTGTAACCCTTGGAGCTTCATATTGACGATGACACACAGAAATTGCATCGGGATTGAATATAGTAGGCACAATGCCGACTTACGTCCAGGGGGAGCAATGCTTCAAACAGTCTCTATACGTGCCTTTCCTGAGAGGCCAGTATTAGATTGCGACGCGCCACTGGAGGTTTACTGTAACCCTTGGAGCTTCATAATGACGATGAAACACAGAAATTGCATCGGGTTTGAATATAGTAGGCACAATGCCGACTTACGTTCAGGGGGAGGAATGCTTCAAACAGTCTTTATACGTGCCTTTCCTGAGAGGCTAGTATTAGATTGCGACGCACCACTGGGTGTTTACTGTAACCCTTGGAGCTTCATATTGACAATGAAACACAGAAATTGCATCGGGATTGAATATAGTGGGCACAATGCCGATTCCAGGGGAAGCAATGCTTCAAACAGTCTGTATACGTGCCGTTACAAAGAGGCAAGTATTAGATTGCGACGCACCACTGGATGTTTACTGTAACCCTTGGAACTACAAATTGACGATGAAACACAGAAATTGCATCAGGATTGAATATAGTAGGCACAATGCCGACTTACGTCCAGGGGGAGCAATGCTTCCAACAGTCTGTATACGTGCCGTTACTTGGAGGCCAGTATTAGATTGCGACGCACCACTGGGTGTTTACTGTAACCCTTGGAGCTTCATATTGACGATGAAACACAGAAATTGCATCGGGATTGAATATAGTAGGCACAATGCCGACATACGTCCAGAAGGAGCAGTGCTTCAAACAGTCTGTATACGTGCCGTTACTGAGAGACCAGTATTAGATTGCGACGCACCACTGGGTGTTTACTGTAACCCTTGGAGCTTCATATTGACGATGACACACAGAAATTGCATCGGGATTGAATATAGTAGGCACAATGCCGACTTACGTCCAGGGGGAGCAATGCTTCAAACAGTCTCTATACGTGCCTTTCCTGAGAGGCCAGTATTAGATTGCGACGCGCCACTGGAGGTTTACTGTAACCCTTGGAGCTTCATATTGACGATGACACACAGAAATTGCATCGGGATTGAATATAGTAGGCACAATGCCGATTTACTTCCAGGGGAAGCAATGCTTCAAACAGTCTGTATTCGTGCCGTTAAAAAAAGGCCAGTATTAGATTGCGACACACCACTGGGTGTTTACTGTAACCCTTGGAGCTTCATATTGACGATGAAACACAGAAATTGCTCGGGGTAGAATATAGTTGGCACAATGCCGACTTACGTCCAGGGGGTGGAATGCTTCAAACAGTCTGTATACGTGCCATTACTGAGAGGCCAGTATTAGATTGCGACGCACCACTGGGTGTTTACTGTAACACTTGGAGCTTCATATTGACGATGAATCACAGAAATTGCATCGGGATTGAATATAGTAGCCACAATGCCGACTTACGTCCAGGGGGAGCAATGCTTCAAACAGTCTGTATACGTGCCGTTACTGAGAGGCCAGTATTACATTGCGACGCACCACTGGGTGTTTACTGTAACCCTTGGTGCTTCATATTGACGATAAAACACAGAAATTGCATCAGGATTGAATATAGTTGGCACACTGCCGACTTACGTCCAGGGGGAGCAATGCTTCAAACAGTCTGTATACGTGCCGTTACTGAGAGGCCAGTATTATATTGCGACTCACCACTGAGTGTTTACTGTAACCCTTGGAGCTTCATATTGACGATGAAGTACAGAAATTGCATCGGGTTTGAATATAGTAGGCACAATGCCGACTTACGTCCAGGGGGAGCAATGCTTCAAACAGTCTGTATACGTGCCGTTACTGAGAGGTCAGTATTAGATTGCGACGCACCACTGAGTGTTTACTGTAACCCTTGGGCTTCATATTGACGAGGAAACACAGAAATTGCTCGGGGTTGAATATAGTTGGCACAATGCCGACTTACGTCCAGAGGGAGGAATGCTTCAAACAGTCTGTATACGTGCCGTTACTGAGAGACCAGTATTAGATTGCGACGCACCACTGGGTGTTTACTGTAACCCTTGGAGCTTCATATTGACGATGACACACAGAAATTGCATCGGGATTGAATATAGTAGGCACAATGCCGACTTACGTCCAGGGGGAGCAATGCTTCAAACAGTCTCTATACGTGCCTTTCCTGAGAGGCCAGTATTAGATTGCGACGCGCCACTGGAGGTTTACTGTAACCCTTGGAGCTCCATATTGACGATGAAACACAGAAATTGCATCGGGATTGAATATAGTAGGCACAATGCCGACTTATGTTTAGGGGGAGCAATGCTTCAAACAGTCTGTATACGTGCCGTTACTGAAAGGCCAGTAGTAGATTGTGACGCACCACTGGGTGTTTACTGTAACCCTTGGAGCTTCATATTGACGATGAAACACAGAAATTGCATCGGGATTGAATACAGTAGGCACAATGCCGACTTACGTCCAGGGGGAGCAATGCTTCAAACAGTCTGTATACGTGCCTTTCCTGAGAGGCCAGTATTAGATTGCGACGCACCACTGGGTGTTTACTGTAACCCTTGGAGCTTCATATTGACGATGAAACACAGAAATTGCATCGGGATTGAATTTAGTAGGCACAATGCCGACTTACGTCCAGAGGGAGCAATGCTGAAACAGTCTGTATACATTCCGTTACTGAGAGGCCAGTATTAGATTGCGACGCACCACTGGGTGTTTACTGTAGCCCTTGGAGCTTCATATTGACGATTAAACACAGAAATTGCATCGGGATTGAATATAGTAGTTACAATGCCGATTTACGTTCAGGGGGAGGAATGCTTCAAACAGTCTTTATATGTGCCTTTCCTGAGAGGCTAGTATTAGTTTGCGACGCACCACTTGGTGTTTACTGTAACCCTTGGAGCTTCATATTGACGATGAAACACAGAAATTGCATCGGGATTGAATATAGTGGGCACAATGCCGATTTACTTCCAGGGGAAGCAATGCTTCAAACAGTCTGTATACGTGCCGTTACAAAGAGGCAAGTATTAGATTGCGACGCACCACTTGGTGTTAACTGTAACCCTTCGAGCTTCATATTGACGATGAAACACAGAAATTGCATCAGGATTGAATATAGTAGGCACAATGCCGACTTACGTCCAGGGGGAGTAATTCTTCAAACAGTCTGTATATGTGCCGTTACTGAGAGGTCAGTATTGGATTGCGACACACCACTGGGTGTTTACTGTAACCCTTGGAGCTTCATATTGACGATGAAACACAGAAATTTAATCTCGATTGAATATAGTAGGCACAATGCCGACTTACGTCCAGGGGGAGCAATGCTTCAAACAGTCTGTATACGTGCCGTTACTGAGAGGCCAGTATTACATTGCGACGCACCACTGGGTGTTTACTGTAACCCTTGGAGCTTCATATTGACGATGAAACACAGAAATTGCATCGGGATTGAATATAGTAGGCACAATGCCGACTTACGTCCAGGGGGAGCAATGCTTCAAACAGTCTGTATACGTGCCGTTACTGAGAGGCCAGTATTACATTGCGACGCACCACTGGGTGTTTACTGTAACCCTTGGTGCCTCATATTGACGATGAAACACAGAAATTGCTCGGGGTTGAATACAGTTGGCAATATGCCGACTTCCGTCCAGGGGGAGGAATGCTTCAAACAGTCTGTATACGTGCCGTTACTGAGAGGCCAGTATTAGATTGCGACTCACCACTGGGTGTTTACTGTAACCCTTGGAGCTTCATATTGACGATGAAACACAGAAATTGCATCGGGATTGACTATAGTAGGCACAATGCCGATTTACTTCCAGGGGAAGCAATGCTTCAAACAGTCTGTATTCGTGCCGTTAAAAAAAGGCCAGTATTAGATTGCGACACACCACTGGGTGTTTACTGTAACCCTTGGAGCTTCATATTGACGATGAAACACAGAAATTGCTCGGGGTAGAATATAGTTGGCACAATGCCGACTTACGTCCAGGGGGTGGAATGCTTCAAACAGTCTGTATACGTGCCATTACTGAGAGGCCAGTATTAAATTGCGACGCACCACTGGGTGTTTACTGTAACACTTGGAGCTTCATATTGACGATGAATCACAGAAATTGCATCGGGATTGAATATAGTAGCCACAATGCCGACTTACGTCCAGGGGGAGCAATGCTTCAAACAGTCTGTATACGTGCCGTTACTGAGAGGCCAGTATTACATTGCGACGCACCACTGGGTGTTTACTGTAACCCTTGGTGCTTCATATTGACGATAAAACACAGAAATTGCATCAGGATTGAATATAGTTGGCACACTGCCGACTTACGTCCAGGTTTAGCAATGCTTCAAACAGTCTGTATACGTGCCGTTACTGAGAGGTCAGTATTAGATTGCGACGCACCACTTGGTGTTTACTGTAACCCTTGGAGCTTCATATTGACGATGAAACACAGAAATTGCATCGGGATTGAATATAGTGGGCACAATGCCGATTTACTTCCAGGGGAAGCAATGCTTCAAACAGTCTGTATACGTGCCGTTACAAAGAGGCAAGTATTAGATTGCGACGCACCACTTGGTGTTAACTGTAACCCTTCGAGCTTCATATTGACGATGAAACACAGAAATTGCATCAGGATTGAATATAGTAGGCACAATGCCGACTTACGTCCAGGGGGAGTAATTCTTCAAACAGTCTGTATATGTGCCGTTACTGAGAGGTCAGTATTGGATTGCGACACACCACTGGGTGTTTACTGTAACCCTTGGAGCTTCATATTGACGATGAAACACAGAAATTTAATCTCGATTGAATATAGTAGGCACAATGCCGACTTACGTCCAGGGGGAGCAATGCTTCAAACAGTCTGTATACGTGCCGTTACTGAGAGGCCAGTATTACATTGCGACGCACCACTGGGTGTTTACTGTAACCCTTGGAGCTTCATATTGACGATGAAACACAGAAATTGCATCGGGATTGAATATAGTAGGCACAATGCCGACTTACGTCCAGGGGGAGCAATGCTTCAAACAGTCTGTATACGTGCCGTTACTGAGAGGCCAGTATTACATTGCGACGCACCACTGGGTGTTTACTGTAACCCTTGGTGCCTCATATTGACGATGAAACACAGAAATTGCTCGGGGTTGAATACAGTTGGCAATATGCCGACTTCCGTCCAGGGGGAGGAATGCTTCAAACAGTCTGTATTCGTGCCGTTACTGAGAGGCCAGTATTAGATTGCGACTCACCACTGGGTGTTTACTGTAACCCTTGGAGCTTCATATTGACGATGAAACACAGAAATTGCATCGGGATTGACTATAGTAGGCACAATGCCGATTTACTTCCAGGGGAAGCAATGCTTCAAACAGTCTGTATTCGTGCCGTTAAAAAAAGGCCAGTATTAGATTGCGACACACCACTGGGTGTTTACTGTAACCCTTGGAGCTTCATATTGACGATGAAACACAGAAATTGCTCGGGGTAGAATATAGTTGGCACAATGCCGACTTACGTCCAGGGGGTGGAATGCTTCAAACAGTCTGTATACGTGCCATTACTGAGAGGCCAGTATTAAATTGCGACTCACCACTGAGTGTTTACTGTAACCCTTGGAGCTTCATATTGACGATGAAGTACAGAAATTGCATCGGGTTTGAATATAGTAGGCACAATGCCGACTTACGTCCAGGGGGAGCAATGCTTCAAACAGTCTCTATACGTGCCTTTCCTGAGAGGCCAGTATTAGATTGCGACGCGCCACTGGAGGTTTACTGTAACCCTTGGAGCTTCATATTGACGATGACACACAGAAATTGCATCGGGATTGAATATAGTAGGCACAATGCCGATTTACTTCCAGGGGAAGCAATGCTTCAAACAGTCTGTATTCGTGCCGTTAAAAAAAGGCCAGTATTAGATTGCGACACACCACTGGGTGTTTACTGTAACCCTTGGAGCTTCATATTGACGATGAAACACAGAAATTGCTCGGGGTAGAATATAGTTGGCACAATGCCGACTTACGTCCAGGGGGTGGAATGCTTCAAACAGTCTGTATACGTGCCATTACTGAGAGGCCAGTATTAGATTGCGACGCACCACTGGGTGTTTACTGTAACACTTGGAGCTTCATATTGACGATGAATCACAGAAATTGCATCGGGATTGAATATAGTAGCCACAATGCCGACTTACGTCCAGGGGGAGCAATGCTTCAAACAGTCTGTATACGTGCCGTTACTGAGAGGCCAGTATTACATTGCGACGCACCACTGGGTGTTTACTGTAACCCTTGGTGCTTCATATTGACGATAAAACACAGAAATTGCATCAGGATTGAATATAGTTGGCACACTGCCGACTTACGTCCAGGGGGAGCAATGCTTCAAACAGTCTGTATACGTGCCGTTACTGAGAGGCCAGTATTATATTGCGACTCACCACTGAGTGTTTACTGTAACCCTTGGAGCTTCATATTGACGATGAAGTACAGAAATTGCATCGGGTTTGAATATAGTAGGCACAATGCCGACTTACGTCCAGGGGGAGCAATGCTTCAAACAGTCTGTATACGTGCCGTTACTGAGAGGTCAGTATTAGATTGCGACGCACCACTGAGTGTTTACTGTAACCCTTGGGCTTCATATTGACGAGGAAACACAGAAATTGCTCGGGGTTGAATATAGTTGGCACAATGCCGACTTACGTCCAGAGGGAGGAATGCTTCAAACAGTCTGTATACGTGCCGTTACTGAGAGACCAGTATTAGATTGCGACGCACCACTGGGTGTTTACTGTAACCCTTGGAGCTTCATATTGACGATGACACACAGAAATTGCATCGGGATTGAATATAGTAGGCACAATGCCGACTTACGTCCAGGGGGAGCAATGCTTCAAACAGTCTCTATACGTGCCTTTCCTGAGAGGCCAGTATTAGATTGCGACGCGCCACTGGAGGTTTACTGTAACCCTTGGAGCTCCATATTGACGATGAAACACAGAAATTGCATCGGGATTGAATATAGTAGGCACAATGCCGACTTATGTTTAGGGGGAGCAATGCTTCAAACAGTCTGTATACGTGCCGTTACTGAAAGGCCAGTAGTAGATTGTGACGCACCACTGGGTGTTTACTGTAACCCTTGGAGCTTCATATTGACGATGAAACACAGAAATTGCATCGGGATTGAATACAGTAGGCACAATGCCGACTTACGTCCAGGGGGAGCAATGCTTCAAACAGTCTGTATACGTGCCTTTCCTGAGAGGCCAGTATTAGATTGCGACGCACCACTGGGTGTTTACTGTAACCCTTGGAGCTTCATATTGACGATGAAACACAGAAATTGCATCGGGATTGAATTTAGTAGGCACAATGCCGACTTACGTCCAGAGGGAGCAATGCTGAAACAGTCTGTATACATTCCGTTACTGAGAGGCCAGTATTAGATTGCGACGCACCACTGGGTGTTTACTGTAGCCCTTGGAGCTTCATATTGACGATTAAACACAGAAATTGCATCGGGATTGAATATAGTAGTTACAATGCCGATTTACGTTCAGGGGGAGGAATGCTTCAAACAGTCTTTATATGTGCCTTTCCTGAGAGGCTAGTATTAGTTTGCGACGCACCACTTGGTGTTTACTGTAACCCTTGGAGCTTCATATTGACGATGAAACACAGAAATTGCATCGGGATTGAATATAGTGGGCACAATGCCGATTTACTTCCAGGGGAAGCAATGCTTCAAACAGTCTGTATACGTGCCGTTACAAAGAGGCAAGTATTAGATTGCGACGCACCACTTGGTGTTAACTGTAACCCTTCGAGCTTCATATTGACGATGAAACACAGAAATTGCATCAGGATTGAATATAGTAGGCACAATGCCGACTTACGTCCAGGGGGAGTAATTCTTCAAACAGTCTGTATATGTGCCGTTACTGAGAGGTCAGTATTGGATTGCGACACACCACTGGGTGTTTACTGTAACCCTTGGAGCTTCATATTGACGATGAAACACAGAAATTTAATCTCGATTGAATATAGTAGGCACAATGCCGACTTACGTCCAGGGGGAGCAATGCTTCAAACAGTCTGTATACGTGCCGTTACTGAGAGGCCAGTATTACATTGCGACGCACCACTGGGTGTTTACTGTAACCCTTGGAGCTTCATATTGACGATGAAACACAGAAATTGCATCGGGATTGAATATAGTAGGCACAATGCCGACTTACGTCCAGGGGGAGCAATGCTTCAAACAGTCTGTATACGTGCCGTTACTGAGAGGCCAGTATTACATTGCGACGCACCACTGGGTGTTTACTGTAACCCTTGGTGCCTCATATTGACGATGAAACACAGAAATTGCTCGGGGTTGAATACAGTTGGCAATATGCCGACTTCCGTCCAGGGGGAGGAATGCTTCAAACAGTCTGTATACGTGCCGTTACTGAGAGGCCAGTATTAGATTGCGACTCACCACTGGGTGTTTACTGTAACCCTTGGAGCTTCATATTGACGATGAAACACAGAAATTGCATCGGGATTGACTATAGTAGGCACAATGCCGATTTACTTCCAGGGGAAGCAATGCTTCAAACAGTCTGTATTCGTGCCGTTAAAAAAAGGCCAGTATTAGATTGCGACACACCACTGGGTGTTTACTGTAACCCTTGGAGCTTCATATTGACGATGAAACACAGAAATTGCTCGGGGTAGAATATAGTTGGCACAATGCCGACTTACGTCCAGGGGGTGGAATGCTTCAAACAGTCTGTATACGTGCCATTACTGAGAGGCCAGTATTAAATTGCGACGCACCACTGGGTGTTTACTGTAACACTTGGAGCTTCATATTGACGATGAATCACAGAAATTGCATCGGGATTGAATATAGTAGCCACAATGCCGACTTACGTCCAGGGGGAGCAATGCTTCAAACAGTCTGTATACGTGCCGTTACTGAGAGGCCAGTATTACATTGCGACGCACCACTGGGTGTTTACTGTAACCCTTGGTGCTTCATATTGACGATAAAACACAGAAATTGCATCAGGATTGAATATAGTTGGCACACTGCCGACTTACGTCCAGGTTTAGCAATGCTTCAAACAGTCTGTATACGTGCCGTTACTGAGAGGTCAGTATTAGATTGCGACGCACCACTTGGTGTTTACTGTAACCCTTGGAGCTTCATATTGACGATGAAACACAGAAATTGCATCGGGATTGAATATAGTGGGCACAATGCCGATTTACTTCCAGGGGAAGCAATGCTTCAAACAGTCTGTATACGTGCCGTTACAAAGAGGCAAGTATTAGATTGCGACGCACCACTTGGTGTTAACTGTAACCCTTCGAGCTTCATATTGACGATGAAACACAGAAATTGCATCAGGATTGAATATAGTAGGCACAATGCCGACTTACGTCCAGGGGGAGTAATTCTTCAAACAGTCTGTATATGTGCCGTTACTGAGAGGTCAGTATTGGATTGCGACACACCACTGGGTGTTTACTGTAACCCTTGGAGCTTCATATTGACGATGAAACACAGAAATTTAATCTCGATTGAATATAGTAGGCACAATGCCGACTTACGTCCAGGGGGAGCAATGCTTCAAACAGTCTGTATACGTGCCGTTACTGAGAGGCCAGTATTACATTGCGACGCACCACTGGGTGTTTACTGTAACCCTTGGAGCTTCATATTGACGATGAAACACAGAAATTGCATCGGGATTGAATATAGTAGGCACAATGCCGACTTACGTCCAGGGGGAGCAATGCTTCAAACAGTCTGTATACGTGCCGTTACTGAGAGGCCAGTATTACATTGCGACGCACCACTGGGTGTTTACTGTAACCCTTGGTGCCTCATATTGACGATGAAACACAGAAATTGCTCGGGGTTGAATACAGTTGGCAATATGCCGACTTCCGTCCAGGGGGAGGAATGCTTCAAACAGTCTGTATTCGTGCCGTTACTGAGAGGCCAGTATTAGATTGCGACTCACCACTGGGTGTTTACTGTAACCCTTGGAGCTTCATATTGACGATGAAACACAGAAATTGCATCGGGATTGACTATAGTAGGCACAATGCCGATTTACTTCCAGGGGAAGCAATGCTTCAAACAGTCTGTATTCGTGCCGTTAAAAAAAGGCCAGTATTAGATTGCGACACACCACTGGGTGTTTACTGTAACCCTTGGAGCTTCATATTGACGATGAAACACAGAAATTGCTCGGGGTAGAATATAGTTGGCACAATGCCGACTTACGTCCAGGGGGTGGAATGCTTCAAACAGTCTGTATACGTGCCATTACTGAGAGGCCAGTATTAAATTGCGACGCACCACTGGGTGTTTACTGTAACACTTGGAGCTTCATATTGACGATGAATCACAGAAATTGCATCGGGATTGAATATAGTAGCCACAATGCCGACTTACGTCCAGGGGGAGCAATGCTTCAAACAGTCTGTGTACGTGCCGTTACTGAGAGGCCAGTATTACATTGCGACGCACCACTGGGTGTTTACTGTAACCCTTGGTGCTTCATATTGACGATAAAACACAGAAATTGCATCAGGATTGAATATAGTTGGCACACTGCCGACTTACGTCCAGGGTTAGCAATGCTTCAAACAGTCTGTATACGTGCCGTTACTGAGAGGCCAGTATTATATTGCGACTCACCACTGAGTGTTTACTGTAACCCTTGGAGCTTCATATTGACGATGAAGTACAGAAATTGCATCGGGTTTGAATATAGTAGGCACAATGCCGACTTACGTCCAGGGGGAGCAATGCTTCAAACAGTCTGTATACGTGCCGTTACTGAGAGGTCAGTATTAGATTGCGACGCACCACTGAGTGTTTACTGTAACCCTTGGGCTTCATATTGACGAGGAAACACAGATATTGCTCGGGGTTGAATATAGTTGGCACAATGCCGACTTACGTCCAGAGGGAGGAATGCTTCAAACAGTCTGTATACGTGCCGTTACTGAGAGACCAGTATTAGATTGCGACGCACCACTGGGTGTTTACTGTAACCCTTGGAGCTTCATATTGACGATGACACACAGAAATTGCATCGGGATTGAATATAGTAGGCACAATGCCGACTTACGTCCAGGGGGAGCAATGCTTCAAACAGTCTCTATACGTGCCTTTCCTGAGAGGCCAGTATTAGATTGCGACGCGCCACTGGAGGTTTACTGTAACCCTTGGAGCTCCATATTGACGATGAAACACAGAAATTGGATCGGGATTGAATATAGTAGGCACAATGCCGATTTACTTCCAGGGGAAGCAATGCTTCAAACAGTCTGTATTCGTGCCGTTAAAAAAAGGCCAGTATTAGATTGCGACACACCACTGGGTGTTTACTGTAACCCTTGGAGCTTCATATTGACGATGAAACACAGAAATTGCTCGGGGTTGAATATAGTTGGCACAATGCCGACTTACGTCCAGAGGGTGGAATGCTTCAAACAGTCTGTATACGTGCCATTACTGAGAGGCCAGTATTAGATTGCGACGCACCACTGGGTGTTTACTGTAACCCTTGGAGCTTCATATTGACGATGAATCACAGAAATTGCATCGGGATTGAATATAGTAGCCACAATGCCGACTTACGTCCAGGGGGAGCAATGCTTCAAACGTTCTGTATACGTGCCGTTACTGAGAGGCCAGTATTACATTGCGTCGCACCACTGGGTGTTTACTGTAACCCTTGGGGCTTCATATTGACGATAAAACACAGAAATTGCATCAGGATTGAATATAGTTGGCACACTGCCGACTTACGTCCAGGGGGAGCAATGCTTCAAACAGTCTGTATACGTGCCGTTACTGAGAGGCCAGTATTATATTGCGACTCACCACTGAGTGTTTACTGTAACCCTTGGAGCTTCATATTGACGATGAAACACAGAAATTGCATCGGGTTTGAATATAGTAGGCACAATGCCGACTTACGTCCAGGGGGAGCAATGCTTCAAACAGTCTGTATACGTGCCGTTACTGAGAGGTCAGTATTAGATTGCGACGCACCACTGAGTGTTTACTGTAACTCTTGGGCTTCATATTGACGAGGAAACACAGAAATTGCTCGGGGTTGAATATAGTTGGCACAATGCCGACTTACGTCCAGAGGGAGGAATGCTTCAAACAGTCTGTATACGTGCCGTTACTGAGAGACCAGTATTAGATTGCGACGCACCACTGGGTGTTTACTGTAACCCTTGGAGCTTCATATTGACGATGACACACAGAAATTGCATCGGGATTGAATATAGTAGGCACAATGCCGACTTACGTCCAGGGGGAGCAATGCTTCAAACAGTCTCTATACGTGCCTTTCCTGAGAGGCCAGTATTAGATTGCGACGCGCCACTGGAGGTTTACTGTAACCCTTGGAGCTTCATATTGACGATGAAACACAGAAATTGCATCGGGTTTGAATATAGTAGGCACAATGCCGACTTACGTTCAGGGGGAGGAATGCTTCAAACAGTCTTTATACGTGCCTTTCCTGAGAGGCTAGTATTAGATTGCGACGCACCACTGGGTGTTTACTGTAACCCTTGGAGCTTCATATTGACAATGAAACACAGAAATTGCATCGGGATTGAATATAGTGGGCACAATGCCGATTCCAGGGGAAGCAATGCTTCAAACAGTCTGTATACGTGCCGTTACAAAGAGGCAAGTATTAGATTGCGACGCACCACTGGATGTTTACTGTAACCCTTGGAACTACAAATTGACGATGAAACACAGAAATTGCATCAGGATTGAATATAGTAGGCACAATGCCGACTTACGTCCAGGGGGAGCAATGCTTCAAACAGTCTGTATACGTGCCGTTACTGAGAGGTCAGTATTAGATTGCGACGCACCACTGAGTGTTTACTGTAACCCTTGGGCTTCATATTGACGAGGAAACACAGAAATTGCTCGGGGTTGAATATAGTTGGCACAATGCCGACTTACGTCCAGAGGGAGGAATGCTTCAAACAGTCTGTATACGTGCCGTTACTGAGAGACCAGTATTAGATTGCGACGCACCACTGGGTGTTTACTGTAACCCTTGGAGCTTCATATTGACGATGACACACAGAAATTGCATCGGGATTGAATATAGTAGGCACAATGCCGACTTACGTCCAGGGGGAGCAATGCTTCAAACAGTCTCTATACGTGCCTTTCCTGAGAGGCCAGTATTAGATTGCGACGCGCCACTGGAGGTTTACTGTAACCCTTGGAGCCCCATATTGACGATGAAACACAGAAATTGGATCGGGATTGAATATAGTAGGCACAATGCCGATTTACTTCCAGGGGAAGCAATGCTTCAAACAGTCTGTATTCGTGCCGTTAAAAAAAGGCCAGTATTAGATTGCGACACACCACTGGGTGTTTACTGTAACCCTTGGAGCTTCATATTGACGATGAAACACAGAAATTGCTCGGGGTTGAATATAGTTGGCACAATGCCGACTTACGTCCAGAGGGTGGAATGCTTCAAACAGTCTGTATACGTGCCATTACTGAGAGGCCAGTATTAGATTGCGACGCACCACTGGGTGTTTACTGTAACCCTTGGAGCTTCATATTGACGATGAATCACAGAAATTGCATCGGGATTGAATATAGTAGCCACAATGCCGACTTACGTCCAGGGGGAGCAATGCTTCAAACGTTCTGTATACGTGCCGTTACTGAGAGGCCAGTATTACATTGCGACGCACCACTGGGTGTTTACTGTAACCCTTGGAGCTTCATATTGACGATAAAACACAGAAATTGCATCAGGATTGAATATAGTTGGCACACTGCCGACTTACGTCCAGGGGGAGCAATGCTTCAAACAGTCTGTATACGTGCCGTTACTGAGAGGTCAGTATTAGATTGCGACGCACCACTGAGTGTTTACTGTAACTCTTGGGCTTCATATTGACGAGGAAACACAGAAATTGCTCGGGGTTGAATATAGTTGGCACAATGCCGACTTACGTCCAGAGGGACGAATGCTTCAAACAGTCTGTATACGTGCCGTTACTGAGAGACCAGTATTAGATTGCGACGCACCACTGGGTGTTTACTGTAACCCTTGGAGATTCATATTGACGATGACACACAGAAATTGCATCGGGATTGAATATAGTAGGCACAATGCCGACTTACGTCCAGGGGGAGCAATGCTTCAAACAGTCTCTATACGTGCCTTTCCTGAGAGGCCAGTATTAGATTGCGACGCGCCACTGGAGGTTTACTGTAACCCTTGGAGCTTCATATTGACGATGAAACACAGAAATTGCATCGGGTTTGAATATAGTAGGCACAATGCCGACTTACGTTCAGGGGGAGGAATGCTTCAAACAGTCTTTATACGTGCCTTTCCTGAGAGGCTAGTATTAGATTGCGACGCACCACTGGGTGTTTACTGTAACCCTTGGAGCTTCATATTGACAATGAAACACAGAAATTGCATCGGGATTGAATATAGTGGGCACAATGCCGATTTACTTCCAGGGGAAGCAATGCTTCAAACAGTCTGTATACGTGCCGTTACAAAGAGGCAAGTATTAGATTGCGACGCACCACTGGATGTTTACTGTAACCCTTGGAACTACAAATTGACGATGAAACACAGAAATTGCATCAGGATTGAATATAGTAGGCACAATGCCGACTTACGTCCAGGGGGAGCAATGCTTCCAACAGTCTGTATACGTGCCGTTACTTGGAGGCCAGTATTAGATTGCGACGCACCACTGGGTGTTTACTGTAACCCTTGGAGCTTCATATTGACGATGAAACACAGAAATTGCATCGGGATTGAATATAGTAGGCACAATGCCGACATACGTCCAGAAGGAGCAGTGCTTCAAACAGTCTGTATACGTGCCGTTACTAAGAGACCAGTATTAGATTGCGACGCACCACAGGGTGTTTACTGTAACCTTTGGAGCTACATATTGACGATGAAACACAGAAATTGCATCGGGGTTGAATACAGTGCGCACAATGCCGACTTACGTCCAGGTGGAGCAATGCTTCAAACCGTCTGTATACGTGCCGTTACTGAGAGGCCAGTATTAGATTGCGACGCACCACTGGGTGTTTACTGTAACCCTTGGAGCCTCATATTGACGATGTAACACAGAAATTGCTCGGGGTTGAATATAGTTGGCACAATGCCGACTTACGTCCAGGGGGAGGAATGCTTCAAACAGTCTGTATACGTGAGGTTACTGAGAGGCCAGTATTAGATTGCGACGCACCACTGAGTGTTTACTGTAACCCTTGGAGCTTCATATTGACGATGAAACACAGAAATTGCATCGGGATTGAATTTAGTAGGCACAATGCCGACTTACGTCCAGGGGGAGCAATGCTTAAAACAGTCTGTATACGTGCCGTTACTGAGAGGCCAGTATTAGATTGCGACGCACCACAGTGTGTTTACTGTAGCCCTTGGAGCTTCATATTGACGATGAAACACAGAAATTGCATCGGGATTGAATATAGTAGGCACAATGCCGACTTACGTCCAGGGGGAGCAATGCTTCAAACAGTCTGTATACGTGCCGTTACTGAGAGGCAAGTATTAGATTGCGACGCGCCACTGGAGGTTTACTGTAACCCTTGGAGCTCCATATTGACGATGAAACACAGAAATTGGATCGGGATTGAATATAGTAGGCACAATGCCGATTTACTTCCAGGGGAAGCAATGCTTCAAACAGTCTGTATTCGTGCCGTTAAAAAAAGGCCAGTATTAGATTGCGACACACCACTGGGTGTTTACTGTAACCCTTGGAGCTTCATATTGACGATGAAACACAGAAATTGCTCGGGGTTGAATATAGTTGGCACAATGCCGACTTACGTCCAGAGGGTGGAATGCTTCAAACAGTCTGTATACGTGCCATTACTGAGAGGCCAGTATTAGATTGCGACGCACCACTGGGTGTTTACTGTAACCCTTGGAGCTTCATATTGACGATGAATCACAGAAATTGCATCGGGATTGAATATAGTAGCCACAATGCCGACTTACGTCCAGGGGGAGCAATGCTTCAAACGTTCTGTATACGTGCCGTTACTGAGAGGCCAGTATTACATTGCGACGCACCACTGGGTGTTTACTGTAACCCTTGGAGCTTCATATTGACGATAAAACACAGAAATTGCATCAGGATTGAATATAGTTGGCACACTGCCGACTTACGTCCAGGGGGAGCAATGCTTCAAACAGTCTGTATACGTGCCGTTACTGAGAGGCCAGTATTATATTGCGACTCACCACTGAGTGTTTACTGTAACCCTTGGAGCTTCATATTGAAGATGAAACACAGAAATTGCATCGGGTTTGAATATAGTAGGCACAATGCCGACTTACGTCCAGGGGGAGCAATGCTTCAAACAGTCTGTATACGTGCCGTTACTGAGAGGTCAGTATTAGATTGCGACGCACCACTGAGTGTTTACTGTAACTCTTGGGCTTCATATTGACGAGGAAACACAGAAATTGCTCGGGGTTGAATATAGTTGGCACAATGCCGACTTACGTCCAGAGGGAGGAATGCTTCAAACAGTCTGTATACGTGCCGTTACTGAGAGACCAGTATTAGATTGCGACGCACCACTGGGTGTTTACTGTAACCCTTGGAGCTTCATATTGACGATGACACACAGAAATTGCATCGGGATTGAATATAGTAGGCACAATGCCGACTTACGTCCAGGGGGAGCAATGCTTCAAACAGTCTCTATACGTGCCTTTCCTGAGAGGCCAGTATTAGATTGCGACGCGCCACTGGAGGTTTACTGTAACCCTTGGAGCTTCATATTGACGATGAAACACAGAAATTGCATCGGGATTGAATTTAGTAGGCACAATGCCGACTTACGTCCAGGGGGAGCAATGCTGAAACAGTCTGTATACGTTCCGTTACTGAGAGGCCAGTATTAGATTGCGACGCACCACTGGGTGTTTACTGTAGCCCTTGGAGCTTCATATTGACGATTAAACACAGAAATTGCATCGGGATTGAATATAGTAGTTACAATGCCGACTTACGTTCAGGGGGAGGAATGCTTCAAACAGTCTTTATACGTGCCTTTCCTGAGAGGCTAGTATTAGATTGCGACGCACCACTGGGTGTTTACTGTAACCCTTGGAGCTTCATATTGACAATGAAACACAGAAATTGCATCGGGATTGAATATAGTGGGCACAATGCCGATTTACTTCCAGGGGAAGCAATGCTTCAAACAGTCTGTATACGTGCCGTTACAAAGAGGCAAGTATTAGATTGCGACGCACCACTGGATGTTTACTGTAACCCTTGGAACTACAAATTGACGATGAAACACAGAAATTGCATCAGGATTGAATATAGTAGGCACAATGCCGACTTACGTCCAGGGGGAGCAATGCTTCCAACAGTCTGTATACGTGCCGTTACTTGGAGGCCAGTATTAGATTGCGACGCACCACTGGGTGTTTACTGTAACCCTTGGAGCTTCATATTGACGATGAAACACAGAAATTGCATCGGGATTGAATATAGTAGGCACAATGCCGACATACGTCCAGAAGGAGCAGTGCTTCAAACAGTCTGTATACGTGCCGTTACTAAGAGACCAGTATTAGATTGCGACGCACTACAGGGTGTTAACTGTAACCTTTGGAGCTACATATTGACGATGAAACACAGAAATTGCATCGGGGTTGAATACAGTGCCAACAATGCCGACTTACGTCCAGGTGGAGCAATGCTTCAAACCGTCTGTATACGTGCCGTTACTGAGAGGCCAGTATTAGATTGCGACGCACCACTGGGTGTTTACTGTAACCCTTGGAGCCTCATATTGACGATGTAACACAGAAATTGCTCGGGGTTGAATATAGTTGGCACAATGCCGACTTACGTCCAGGGGGAGGAATGCTTCAAACAGTCTGTATACGTGAGGTTACTGAGAGGCCAGTATTAGATTGCGACGCACCACTGAGTGTTTACTGTAACCCTTGGAGCTTCATATTGACGATGAAACACAGAAATTGCATCGGGATTGAATTTAGTAGGCACAATGCCGACTTACGTCCAGGGGGAGCAATGCTTAAAACAGTCTGTATACGTGCCGTTACTGAGAGGCCAGTATTAGATTGCGACGCACCACAGTGTGTTTACTGTAGCCCTTGGAGCTTCATATTGACGATGAAACACAGAGATTGCATCGGGATTGAATATAGTAGGCACAATGCCGACTTACGTCCAGGGGGAGCAATGCTTCAAACAGTCTGTATACGTGCCGTTACTGAGAGGCAAGTATTAGATTGCGACGCACAACTGGGTGTTTACTGTAACCCTTGGAGCTTCATATTGACGATGAAACACAGAAATTGCTCGGGGTTGAATATAGTTGGCACAATACCGACTTACGTCCAGGGGGTGGAATGCTTCAAACAGTCTGTATACGTGCCATTACTGAGAGGCCGGTATTAGATTGCGACGCACCACTGGGTGTTTACTGTAACCCTTGGAGCTTCATATTGACGATGAAACACAGAAATTGCAACGGGATTGAATATAGTAGGCACAATGCCGACTTACGTCTATGGGGAGCAAGGCTTCCAACAGTCTGTATACGTGCCGTTACTAAGAGGCCAGTATTAGGTTGCGACGCACCACTGGGTGATTACTGAAACCCTTGGAGCTTCATATTGACGATTAAACACAGAAATTGCATCGGGATTGAATATAGTAGGCACAATGCCGACTTACGTCCAGGGGGAGCAATGCTTCAAACAGTCTGTATACGTGCCGTTACTGAGAGGCCAGTATTAGATTGCGACGCACCACTGGGTGTTTACTGTAACATTTGGACCTTCATATTGACGATGAAACACAGAAATTGCTCGGGATTGAATATAGTTGGCACAATGCCAACTTACGTCCAGGGGGAGCAATGCTTCAAACAGTCTGTATACGTGCCGTTACTAAGAGGCCAGTATTAGATTGCGACGCACCACTGGGTGTTTACTGTAACCCTTGGAGCTTCATATTGACGATGAAACACAGAAATTGCATCGGGATTGAATATAGTAGGCACAATGCCGACTTACGTCCAGGGGGAGCAATGCTTCAAACAGTCTGTACACGTGACGTAACTGAGAGGCCAGTATTAGATTGCGACGCACCACTGGGTGTTAATTGTAACCCTTGGAGCTTCATATTGACGATGAAACACAGAAATTGCAACGGGATTGAATATAGTTGGCACAATGCCGACTTACGTCCAGGGGGAGCAATGCTTCAAACATTCTGTATACGTGACGTTACTGATAGGCCAGTATTAGATTGCGACGAACCACTGGGTGTTTACTGTAACCCTTGGAGCTTTATATTGACGATGAAACACAGAAATTGCATCGGGATTGAATATAGTTGGCACAATGCCGACTTACGTCCAGGGGGAGAGAGGCTTCAAACTGTCTGTATACGTGCCGTTACTAAGAGGCCAGTATTAGATTGAGACGCACCACTGGGTGTTTACTGTAACCCTTGGAGCTTCATATTGACCACGAAACACAGAAATTGCATCGGGATTGAATATAGTAGGCACAATGCCAACTTACATCCAGGGGGAGCTATGCTTCATACAGTCCGTATACGTGACGTTACTAAGAGGCCAGTATTAGATTGCGACACACCAATGGGTGTTTACTGTAACCCTTGGAGCTTTATATTGACGATGAAACACAGAAATTGCATCGGGATTGAATATAGTAGCCACAATGCCGACTTACGTCCAGGGGGAGCAATGCTTCAAACAGTCTGTACACGTGACGTAACTGAGAGGCCAGTATTAGATTGCGACGCACCACTGGGTGTTAATTGTAACCCTTGGAGCTTCATATTGACGATGAAACACAGAAATTGCAACGGGATTGAATATAGTTGGCACAATGCCGACTTACGTCCAGGGGGAGCAATGCTTCAAACAGTCTGTACACGTGACGTAACTGAGAGGCCAGTATTAGATTGCGACGCACCACTGGGTGTTAATTGTAACCCTTGGAGCTTCATATTGACGATGAAACACAGAAATTGCAACGGGATTGAATATAGTTGGCACAATGCCGACTTACGTCCAGGGGGAGCAATGCTTCAAACATTCTGTATACGTGACGTTACTGATAGGCCAGTATTAGATTGCGACGAACCACTGGGTGTTTACTGTAACCCTTGGAGCTTTATATTGACGATGAAACACAGAAATTGCATCGGGATTGAATATAGTTGGCACAATGCCGACTTACGTCCAGGGGGAGAGAGGCTTCAAACTGTCTGTATACGTGCCGTTACTAAGAGGCCAGTATTAGATTGAGACGCACCACTGGGTGTTTACTGTAACCCTTGGAGCTTCATATTGACCACGAAACACAGAAATTGCATCGGGATTGGATATAGTAGGCACAATGCCGACTTACGTCCAGGGGGATCAATGGTTCAAACAGTCTGTATACGTGACGTTACTGAGAGGCCAGTATTAGATTGCGACGCACCACTGGGTGTTTACTGTAACCCTTGGAGCTTCATATTGACGATGAAACACAGTAATTGCAACGGGATTGAATATAGTTGGCTCAATGCCGACTTACGTCCAGGGGGAGCAATGCTTCAAACAGTCTGTATACGTGACGTTACTGAGAGGCCAGAATTAGATTGCGACGAACCACTGGGTGTTTACTGTAACCCTTGGAGCTTCATATTGACGATGAAACACAGAAATTTCATCGGGATTGAATATAGTAGGCACAATACCAACTTACGTCCAGGGGGAGCAATGCTTCAAATAGTCTGTATACGTGCCGTTACTGAGAGGCCAGTATTAGATTGCGACGCACCACTGGGTGTTTACTGTAACCCTTGGTGCCTCATATTGACGATGAAACACAGAAATTGCTCGGGATTGAATATAGTTGGCAATATGCCGACTTCCGTCCAGGGGGAGGAATGCTTCAAACAGTCTGTATACGTGCCGTTACTGAGAGGCCAGTATTAGATTGCGACTCACCACTGGGTGTTTACTGTAACCCTTGGAGCTTCATATTGACGATGAATCACAGAAATTGCATCGGGATTGAATATAGTAGCCACAATGCCGACTTACGTCCAGGGGGAGCAATGCTTCAAACAGTCTGTATACGTGCCGTTACTGAGAGGCCAGTATTATATTGCGACTCACCACTGAGTGTTTACTGTAACCCTTGGGCTTCATATTGACGAGGAAACACAGAAATTGCTCGGGGTTGAATATAGTTGGCACAATGCCGACTTACGTCCAGAGGGAGGAATGCTTCAAACAGTCTGTATACGTGCCGTTACTGAGAGACCAGTATTAGATTGCGACGCACCACTGGGTGTTTACTGTAACCCTTGGAGCTTCATATTGACGATGACACACAGAAATTGCATCGGGATTGAATATAGTAGGCACAATGCCGACTTACGTCCAGGGGGAGCAATGCTTCAAACAGTCTCTATACGTGCCTTTCCTGAGAGGCCAGTATTAGATTGCGACGCGCCACTGGAGGTTTACTGTAACCCTTGGAGCTCCATATTGACGATGAAACACAGAAATTGCATCGGGATTGAATATAGTAGGCACAATGCCGATTTACTTCCAGGGGAAGCAATGCTTCAAACAGTCTGTATTCGTGCCGTTAAAAAAAGGCCAGTATTAGATTGCGACACACCACTGGGTGTTTACTGTAACCCTTGGAGCTTCATATTGACGATGAAACACAGAAATTGCTCGGGGTTGAATATACTTGGCACAATGCCGACTTACGTCAAGGGGGTGGAATGCTTCAAACAGTCTGTATACGTGCCATTACTGAAAGGCCAGTATTAGATTGCGACACACCAATGGGTATTTACTGTAACCCTTGGAGCTTCATATTGACGATGAATCACAGAAATTGCATCGGGATTGAATATAGTAGCCACAATGCCGACTTACGTCCAGGGGGAGCAATGCTTCAAACGTTCTGTATACGTGCCGTTACTGAGAGGCCAGTATTACATTGCGACGCACCACTGGGTGTTTACTGTAACCCATGGAGCTTCATGTTGACGATAAAACACAGAAATTGCATCAGGATTGAATATAGTTGGCACACTGCCGACTTACGTCCAGGGGGAGCAATGCTTCAAACAGTCTGTATACGTGCCGTTACTGAGAGGCCAGTATTATATTGCGACTCACCACTGAGTGTTTACTGTAACCCTTGGAGCTTCATATTGACGATGAAACACAGAAATTGCATCGGGTTTGAATATAGTAGGCACAATGCCGACTTACGTCCAGGGGGAGCAATGCTTCAAACAGTCTGTATACGTGCCGTTACTGAGAGGTCAGTATTAGATTGCGACGCACCACTGAGTGTTTACTGTAACCCTTGGGCTTCATATTGACGAGGAAACACAGAAATTGCTCGGGGTTGAATATAGTTGGCACAATGCCGACTTACGTCCAGAGGGAGGAATGCTTCAAACAGTCTGTATACGTGCCGTTACTGAGAGACCAGTATTAGATTGCGACGCACCACTGGGTGTTTACTGTAACCCTTGGAGCTCCATATTGACGATGACACACAGAAATTGCATCGGGATTGAATATAGTAGGCACAATGCCGACTTACGTCCAGGGGGAACAATGCTTCAAACAGTCTCTATACGTGCCTTTCCTGAGAGGCCAGTATTAGATTGCGACGCGCCACTGGAAGTTTAATGTAACCCTTGGAGCTCCATATTGACGATGAAACACAGAAATTGCATCGGGATTGAATATAGTAGGCACAATGCCGACTTATGTTTAGGGGGAGCAATGCTTCAAACAGTCTGTACACGTGCCGTTACTGAAAGGCCAGTAGTAGATTGTGACGCACCACTGGGTGTTTACTGTAACCCTTGGAGCTTCATATTGACGATGAAACACAGAAATTGCATCGGGATTGAATACAGTAGGCACAATGCCGATTTACGTCCAGGGGGAGCAATGCTTCAAACGGTCTGTAAACGTGCCTTTCCTGAGAGGCCAGTATTAGATTGCGACGCACCACTGGGTGTTTACTGTAACCCTTGGAGCTTCATATTGACGATGAAACACAGAAATTGCATCGGGATTGAATCTAGTAGGCACAATGCCGACTTACGTCCAGGGGGAGCAATGCTGAAACAGTCTGTATACGTTCCGTTACTGAGAGGCCAGTATTAGATTGCGACGCACCACTGGGTGTTTACTGTAGCCCTTGGAGCTTCATATTGACGATTAAACACAGAAATTGCATCGGGATTGAATATAGTAGTTACAATGCCGACTTACGTTCAGGGGGAGGAATGCTTCAAACAGTCTTTATACGTGCCTTTCCTGAGAGGCTAGTATTAGATTGCGACGCACCACTGGGTGTTTACTGTAACCCTTGGAGCTTCATATTGACAATGAAACACAGAAATTGCATCGGGATTGAATATTGTGGGCACAATGCCGATTTACTTCCAGGGGAAGCAATGCTTCAAACAATCTGTATACGTGCCGTTACAAAGAGGCAAGTATTAGATTGCGACGCACCACTGGATGTTTACTGTAACCCTTGGAACTACAAATTGACGATGAAACACAGAAATTGCATCAGGATTGAATATAGTAGGCACAATGCCGACTTACGTCCAAGGGGAGCAATGCTTCCAACAGTCTGTATTCGTGCCGTTACTTGGAGGCCAGTATTAGATTGCGACGCACCACTGGGTGTTTACTGTAACCCTTGGAGCTTCATATTGACGATGAAACACAGAAATTGCATCGGGATTGAATATAGTAGGCACAATGCCGACATACGTCCAGAAGGAGCAGTGCTTCAAACAGTCAGTATACGTGCCGTTACTAAGAGGCCAGTATTAGATTGCGAAGCACCACAGGGTGTTTACTGTAACCCTTGGAGCTTCATATTGACGATGAAACACAGAAATTGCATCGGGGTTGAATATAGTGCGCACAATGCCGACTTACGTCCAGGTGGAGCAATGCTTCAAACCGTCTGTATACGTGCCGTTACTGAGAGGCCAGTATTAGATTGCGACGCACCACTGGGTGTTTACTGTAACCCTTGGAGCCTCATATTGACGATGAAACTCAGAAATTGCTCGGGGTTGAATATAGTTGGCACAATGCCGACTTACGTCCAGGGGGAGGAATGCTTCAAACAGTCTGTATACGTGAGGTTACTGAGAGGCCAGTATTAGATTGCGACGCACCACTGAGTGTTTACTGTAACCCTTGGAGCTTCATATTGACGATGAAACACAGAAATTGCATCGGGATTGAATTTAGTAGGCACAATGCCGACTTACGTCCAGGGGGAGCAATGCTTAAAACAGTCTGTATACGTGCCGTTACTGAGAGGCCAGTATTAGATTGCGACGCACCACAGTGTGTTTACTGTAGCCCCCTTGGAGCTTCATATTGACGATGAAACACAGAAATTGCATCGGGATTGAATATAGTAGGCACAATGCCGACTTACGTCCAGGGGGTGGAATGCTTCAAAAAGTCTGTATACGTGCCATTACTGAGAGGCCGGTATTAGATTGCGACGCACCACAGTGTGTTTACTGTAGCCCCCTTGAAGCTTCATATTGACGATGAAACACAGAAATTGCATCGGGATTGAATATAGTAGGCACAATGCCGACTTACGTCCAGGGGGAGCAATGCTTCAAACAGTCTGTATACGTGCCGTTACTAAGAGTCCAGTATTAGATTGCGACGCACCACTGGGTGTTTACTGTAACCCTTGGAGCTTCATATTGACGATGAAACACAGAAATTGCATCGGGATTGAATATAGTAGGCACAATGCCGACTTACGTCCAGGGGGAGCAATGCTTCAAACAGTCTGTATACGTGACGTAACTGAGAGGCCAGTATTAGATTGCGACGCACAACTGGGTGTTAATTGTAACCCTTGGAGCTTCATATTGACGATGAAACACAGAAATTGCAACGGGATTGAATATAGTTGGCACAATGCCGACTTACGTCCAGGGGGAGCAATGCTTCAAACATTCTGTATACGTGACGTTACTGAGAGGCCAGTATTAGATTGCGACGAACCACTGGGTGTTTACTGTAACCCTTGGAGCTTTATATTGACGATGAAACACAGAAATTGCATCGGGATTGAATATAGTTGGCACAATGCCGACTTACGACCAGGGGGAGAGAGGCTTCAAACTGTCTGTATACGTGCCGTTACTAAGAGGCCAGTATTAGATTGCGACGCACCACTGGGTGTTTACTGTAACCCTTGGAGCTTCATATTGACCACGAAACACAGAAATTGCATCGGGATTGAATATAGTAGGCACAATGCCAACTTACATCCAGGGGGAGCTATGCTTCATACAGTCCGTATACGTGACGTTACTAAGAGGCCAGTATTAGATTGCGACACACCAATGGGTGTTTACTGTAACCCTTGGAGCTTTATATTGACGATGAAACACAGAAATTGCATCGGGATTGGATATAGTAGGCACAATGCCGACTTACGTCCAGGGGGATCAATGATTCAAACAGTCTGTATACGTGACGTTACTGAGAGGCCAGTATTAGATTGCGACGCACCACTGGGTGTTTACTGTAACCCTTGGAGCTTCATATTGACGATGAAACACAGAAATTGCAACGGGATTGAATAAAGTTGGCTCGATGCCTACTTACGTCCAGGGGGAGCAATGTTCAAACAGTCTGTATACGTGACGTTACTGAGAGGCCAGAATTAGATTGCGACGAACCACTGGGTGTTTACTGTAACCCTTGGAGCTTCATATTGACGATGAAACACAGAAATTTCATCGGGATTGAATATAGTAGGCACAATACCAACTTACGTCCAGGGGGAGCAATGCTTCAAACAGTCTGTATACGTGCCGTTACTGAGAGGCCAGTATTAGATTGCGACGCACCACTGGGTGTTTACTGTAACCCTTGGAGCTTCATATTGACGATGAAACACAGAAATTGCATCGGGATTGTATATAGTAGGCACAATGCCGTCTTACGTCCAGGGGGAGCAATGCTTCAAACTGTCTGTATACGTGACGTTACTGAGAGGCCAGTATTACATTGCGACGCACCACTGGGTGTTTACTGTAACACTTGGAGCTTCATATTGACGATTAAACACAGAAAATGCATCGCGATTGAATATAGTTGGCATACTGCCGACTTACGTCCAGGGGGAGCAATGCTTCAAACAGTCTGTATACGTGCCGTTACTGAGAGGCCAGTATTAGATTGTGACGCACCACTGGGTGTTTACTGTAACCCTTGCAGCTTCATATTGACGATGAAACACAGAAATTGCATCGGGATTGAATATAGTAGGCACAATGCCGACTTACGTCCAGGGGGAGCAATGCTTCAAACAGTCTGTATACGTGCCGTTACTGAGAGTCCAGTATTAGATTGCGACGCACCACTGGGTGTTTACTGTAACCCTTGGAGCTTCATATTGACGAAGAAACACTGAAATTGCTCGGGGTTGAATATAGTTGGCACAATGCCGACTTATGTCCAGGGGGAGGAATGCTTCAAACAGTCTGTATACGTGCCGTTACTGAGAGGCCAGTATTAGATTGCGACGCACCACTGGGTGTTTACTGTAACCCTTGGAGCTTCATATTGACGATGAAACACAGAAATTGCATCGGGATTGAATATAGTAGGCACAATGCCGACTTATGTTTAGGGGGAGCAATGCTTCAAACAGTCTGTATACGTGCCGTTACTGAAAGGCCAGTAGTAGATTGAGACGCACCACTGGGTGTTTACTGTAACCCTTGGAGCTTGATATTGACGATGAAACACAGAAATTGCATCGGGATTGAATATAGTAGGCACAATGCCGTCTTTCGTTCAGAGGGAGCAATGCTTCAAACAGTCTGTAAACGTGCCTTTCCTGAGAGGCCAGTATTAGATTGCGACGCACCACGGGATGTTTACTGTAACCCATGGAGCTTCATATTGACGATGAAACACAGAAATTGCAACGGGATTGAATTTAGTAGGCACAATGCCGACTTACGTCCAGGGGGAGCAAAGCTTGAAACAGTCTGTATACGTGCCGTTACTGAGAGGCCAGTATTAGATTGCGACGCACCACTGGGTGTTTACTGTAGCCCTTGGAACTTCATATTGACGATTAAACACAGAAATTGCATCGGGATTGAATATAGTAGGCACAATGCCGACTTACGTTCAGGGGGAGGAATGCTTCAAACAGTCTGTATACGTGCCTTTCCTGAGAGGCTAGTATTAGATTGCGACGCACCACTGGGTGTTTACTGTAACCCTTGGAGCTTCAAATTGACGATGAAACACAGAAATTGCATCGGGATTGAATATAGTAGGCACAATGCAAATTTACTTCCTGGGGAAGCAATGCTTCAAACAGTCTGTATTCGTGCCGTTACAAAGAATCCAGTATTAGATTGCGACGCACCACTGGGTGTTTACTGTAACCCTTGGAACTACAAATTGACGATGAAACACAGAAATTGCATCGGGATTGAATATAGTAGGCTCAATGCCGACTTACGTCCTGGGGGAGCAATGCTTCTAACAGTCTGTATTCGTGCCGTTGCTGAGAGGCCAGTATTAGATTGCGACGCACCACTGGGTGTTAATTGTAACCCTTGGAGCTTCATATTGACGATTAAACACAGAAATTGCATCGGGATTGAATATAGTGGGCACAATGCCAACTTACATCCAGGGGGATCAATGCTTCAAACAGTCTGTATTCGTGACGTTACTGAGAGGCCAGTATTAGATTGCGACGCACCACTGGGTGTTTACTGTAACCCTTGGAGCTTCATATTGACGATGAAACACAGAAATTGCATCGGGATTGAATATAGTAGGCACAATGCCGACTTACGTCCAGGGGGAGCAAGCCTTCAAACTATCTGTATACGTGCCGTTACTAAGAGGCCAGTATTAGATTGCGACGCACCACTGGATGTTTACTGTAACCATTGGAGCTTCTTATTGACCACGAAACACAGAAATAGCATCGGGATTGAATATAGTAGGCACAATGCCAACTTACGTCCAGGGGGAGCAATGCTTCAAACAGTCTGTATACGTGCCGTTACTGAGAGGCCAGTATTAGAGGGCGACGCACCACTGGGTGTTTACTGTAACCTTTGGAGCTTCATATTGACGATGAAACACAGAAATTGCTCCGGATTGAATATAGTTGGCACAATGGCGACTTACGTCCAGGGGGAGCAATGCTTCAAACAGTCTGTATACGTGACGTTACTGAGAGGCCAGTATTAGATTGCGACGCACCACTAGGTGTTTACTGTAACCCTTGGAGCTTCATATTGACCACGAAACACAGAAATTGCATCGGGATTGAATATAGTAGGCACAATGCCAACTTGGGTCCAGGGGGAGCAATGCTTCAAACAGTCTGTATACGTGCCGTTACTAAGAGGCCAGTATTAGATTGCGACGCACCACTGGGTGTTTACTGTAACCCTTGCAGCTTCATATTGACGATGAAACACAGAAAATGCATCGGGATTGAATATAATTGGCATACTGCCGACATACGTCCAGGGGGAGCAATGCTTCAAACAGTCTGTATACGTGCCGTTCCTGAGAGGCCAGTATTAGATTGCGACGCACCACTGGGTGTTTACTGTAACCCTTGCAGCTTCATATTGACGATGAAACACAGAAATTGCATCGGGATTGAATATAGTAGGCATAATGCCGACTTACGTCCAGGGAGAGCAATGCTTCAAACTGTCTGTATACGTGCCGTTACTGAGAGGCCAGTATTAGATTGCGACGCACCACTGGGTGTTTGCTGTAATCCTTGGAGCTTCATATTGACGATGAAACACAGAAATTGCATCGGGATTGAATACAGTAGGCACAATGCCGACTTACGTCCAGGGGGAGCAATGCTTCAAACAGTCTATATACGGCCTTTCCTGAGAGGCCAGTATTAGATTGCGACGCACCACTGGGTGTTTACTGTAACCCTTGGAGCTTCATATTGACGATGAAACACAGAAATTGCATCGGGATTGGATATAGTAAGCACAAAGCCGTCTTACGTCCGGTGGGAGTAATGCTTCAAACAGTCTGTATATGTGCAGTTACTGAGAGGCCAGTATTAGCTTGCGACGCACCACTGGGTGTTTACCGTAACCCTTGGAGCTTCATATTGACGATGAAGCACAGAAATTTTATCGGGATTGAATATAGTAGGCACAATGCCAACTTACGTCCAGGGGGAGCAATGCTTAAAAGAGTCTGTATACGTGCCGTTACTGAGAGGCCAGTAACACATTGCGACGCACCACTGGGTGTTTACTGTAACCCTTGGAGCCTCATATTGATGATGAAACACAGAAATTGCATCCGGATTTAAAATAGTAGGCACAATGCCGAGTTACGTCCAGGGGGAGCAATGCTTCAAACAGTCTGTATACGTGCCGTTGCTGAGAGGCCAGTATTAGATTGCGACGCACCACTGGGCGTTTACTGTAACCCTTGGAGCTTCATATTGACGATGAAACACACAAATTGCATCGGGATTGAATATAGTATGCACAATGCCGACTTACGTCCAGGGGGAGGAATGCTTCAAACAGTCTCTATACGTGCCTTTCCTGAGAGGCCAGTATTAGGTTGCGACGCACCACTGGGAGTTTACTGTAACCCTTAGAGCTTCATATAGACGATGAAACACAAAAATTGCATCGAGATTGAATATAGTAGGCACAATGCTGACTTACGTCCAGGGGGAGCAATGCTTCAAACAGTCTCTATAGGTGCCTTTCCTGAGAGGCCAGTATTAGATTGCGACGCACCACTGGGTGTTTACTATTTCACTTGGAGCTTCATATTTACGATGAAACACAGAAATTGCATGGGGATTGAATATATTATGCACAATGCCGACTTACGTCTAGGGGGAGTAATGCTTCAAACAGTCTGTATATGTGCCGTTCCTGAGAGGCTAATATTAGATTGCGTCGCACCACTGGGTGTTTACTGTAATCCTTGGTGCTTCATATTGACGATTAAACACAGAAATTGGATCGGGATTGAATATAGTAGGCACAATGCCGACTTACGTCCAGGTGGAGTAATGCTTCAACAGTCTGTATACGTGCCTTTCCTGAGAGGCCAGTATTAGATTGCGCCGCACCACTGGGTGTTTACTGTAACCCTTGGAGCTTCATATTGATGATGAAACACAGAAATTGCATCGGGATTGAAAATAGTAGGCACAATGCCGAGTTACGTCCACGGGGAACAATGCTTCAAACAGTCTGTATACGTGCCGTTACTGAGAGGCCAGTATTAGATTGCGACGCACCACAGGGCGTTTACTGTAACCCTTGGAGCTTCATATTGACGATGAGACACAGAAATTGCATCGGGATTGAATATTGTAGGCACAATGCCGACTTACGTCCAGGGGGAGCACTGCTTCAAACAGTCTGTATACATGCCGTTACTAAGAGGCCAGTATTAGATTGCGACGCACCACAGGGTGTTTACTGTAACCCTTGGAGCTTCATATTGACGATGAAACACAGAAATTGCATCGAGATTGAATATAGTACGCACGATGCCGACTTACGTCCAGGGGGAGCAATGCTTCAAACAGTCTGTATACGTGCCATTACTGAGAGGCCAGTATTAGATTGCGACGCACCACTGGGTGTTTACTGTAACCCTTGGAGCCTCATATTGACGATGAAACACAGAAATTGCTCTGGGTTGAATGTAGTTGGCACAATGCCGACTTACGTCCAGTGGACGGAATGCTTCAAACAGTCTGTATACGTGGCATTACTGAGAGGCCAGTATTAGATTGCGACGCACCACTGGGTGTTTACTGTAACCCTAGGAGCTTCATATTGACGATGAAACACAGAAATTGCATCGGGATTGAATATAGTTGGCACAATGCCGTCTTACGTCCAGGGGTAGCAATGCTTCAAACAGTCTGTATACGTGCCGTTACTGAGAGGCCAGAGTTAGATTGCGACGAACCACTGGGTGTTAATTGTAACCCTTGGAGCTTCATATTGACGATGAAACACAGAAATTGCAACGGGATTGAATATAGTTGGCACAATGCCGACTTACGTCCAGGGGGAGCAATGCTTCAAACATTCTGTATACGTGACGTTACTGAGAGGCCAGTATTAGATTGCGACGAACCACTGGGTGTTTACTGTAACACTTGGAGCTTCATATTGACGATGAAACACAGATATTGCATTGGGATTGAATATAGTCGGCACAATGCCGACTTACGTCCAGGGGGAGCAGTGCTTCAAACAGTCTGTATACGTGCCGCTACTAAGAGGCCAGTATTAGATTGCGACGCACCACAGGGTGTTTACTGTAACCCTTGGAGCTTCATATTGACGATGAAACACAGAAATTGCATCGGGATTGAATATAGTACGCACAATGCTGACTTACGTCCAGGGGGAGCAATGCCTCAAACAGTCTGTATACGTGCCGTTACTGAGAGGCCAGTATTAGATTGCGACGCACCACTGTGTGTTTACTGTAACCTCATATTGACGATGAAACACAGAAATTGCTCGGGGTTGAATATAGTTGGCACAATGCCGACTTAACGTCCAGGGGGAGGAATGCTTCAAACAGTCTGTATACGTGCCGTTACTGAGAGGCCAGTGATAGATTGCGACGCACCACTGGGTGTTTACTGTAACCCTCGGAGCTTCATATTGACGATGAAACACAGAAATTGCATAGGGATTGAATATAGTAGGCACAATGCCGACTTACGTCCAGGGGGAGCAATGCTTCAAACAGTCTGTATACGTGCCGTTACTGAGAGGCAAGTATTAGATTGCGACGCACAACTGGGTGTTTACTGTAACCGTTGGAGCTTCATACTGACCATGAAACACAGAAATTGCTCGGGGTTGAATATAGTTGGCACAATGCCGACTTACGTCCAGGGGGTGGAATGCTTCAAACAGTCTGTATACGTGCCATTACTGAGAGGCCAGTATTAGAATGCGACGCACCACTGGGTGTTTACTGTAACCCTAGGAGCTTCATATTGACGACGAAAAACTGAAATTGCTCGATGTTGAATATTGTTGGCACAATACCGTCTTATGTCCAGGGGGAGGAATGCTTCAAACAGTCTGTATACGTGACGTTACTGAGAGCCCAGTATTAGATTGCGACACACCACTGGGTGTTTACTGTAACCCTTGGAGCTTCATATTGACGATGAAACACAGAAATTGCATCGGGATTGAACATAGTAGGCACAATGCCGATTTACTTCCAGAGGGAGCAATGCTTCAAACAGTCTGTATACGTGCCGTTACAAAGAGGCCAATATTAGATTGCGACGCACCACTGGGTGTTTACTGTAACCTTTGGAACTTCAAATTGACTATGAAACACAGAAATTGTATCAGGATTGAATATAGTAGGCACAATGCCGACTTACATCCAGGGGGGTAATGCTTCAAACAGTCTGTATACGTGCCGTTACTGAGAGGCCGGTATTAGATTGCGACGCACCACTGGGTGTTACTGTAACCCTTGGAGCTTCATATTGACGATTAAACACAGAAATTGCATCGGGATTAAATATAGTAGGCACAATGCCGATTTACGTCTAGGGGGAAGAATGCTTCAAACAGTCTGTATACGTGCCTGTCCTGAGAGGCCAGAATTAGATTGCGACGCACCACTGGGTGTTTACTGTAACCCTTGGAGCTTCATATTGACGATGAAACACAGAAATTGCATCGGGAATTAATATAGTAGGCACAATGCCGACTTACGTCCAGGGGGAGCAATGCTTCAAACAGTCTGTATACGTGCCTTTCCTGAGAGGCCAGTAACACATTTCGACGCCCCACTGGGTGTTTACTGTAACCCTTGGATCTTCATATTGACGATGAAACACAGAAACTTCTCGGGGTTGAATATAGTTGGCACAATGACGACTTACGTCCAGGGGAGGAATGCTTTAAACAGTCTGTATACGTGCCGTTACTGAGAGGCCAGTATTAGATTGCGACGCACCACTGGGTGTTTACTAATTCACTTGGAGCTTCATATTTACGATGAAACACAGAAATTGCATCGGGATTGAATATATTATGCACAATGCCGACTTACGTCTAGGGGGAGTAATGCTTCAAACAGTCTGTATATGTGCCGTTCCTGAGAGGCTAATATTAGATTGCGACGCAACCACTGGGTGTTTACTGTAATCCTTGGAGCTTCATATTGACGATTAAACACAGAAATTGGATCGGGATTGAATATAGTAGGCACAATGCCGACTTACGTCCAGGTGGAGTAATGCTTCAACAGTCTGTATACGTGCCTTTCCTGAGAGGCCAGTATTAGATTGCGACGCACCACTGGGTGTTTACTGTAACCCTTGGAGCTTTATATTGACGATGAAACACAGAAATTGCATTGGGATTGAAAATAGTAGGCACAATGCCGAGTTACGTCCACGGGGAACAATGCTTCAAAAAGTCTGTATACGTGCCGTTACTGAGAGGCCAGTATTAGATTGCGATGCACCACAGGGCGTATACTGTAACCCTTGGAGCTTCATATTGACGATGAAACACAGAAATTGCATCGGGATTGAATATTGTAGGCACAATGCCGACTTACGTCCAGGGGGAGCAGTGCTTCAAACAGTCTGTATACATGCCGTTACTAAGAGGCCAGTATTAGATTGCGACGCACCACAGGGTGATTACTGTAACCCTTGGAGCTTCATATTGACGATGAAACACAGAAATTGCATCGAGATTGAATATAGTACGCACGATGCCGACTTACGTCCAGGGGGAGCAATGCTTCAAACAGTCTGTATACGTGCCATTACTGAGAGGCCAGTATTAGATTGCGACGCACCACTGGGTGTTTACTGTAACACTTGGAGCTTCATATTGACGATGAAACACAGAAATTGCATCGGGATTGAATATAGTACGCACAATGCTGACTTACGTCCAGGGGGAGCAATGCCTCAAACAGTCTGTATACGTGCCGTTACTGAGAGGCCAGTATTAGATTGCGACGCACCACTGTGTGTTTACTGTAACCTCATATTGACGATGAAACACAGAAATTGCTCGGGGTTGAATATAGTTGGCACAATGCCGACTTACGTCAAGGGGGAGGAATGCTTCAAACAGTCTGTATACGTGCCGTTGCTGAGAGGCCAGTGATAGATTGCGACGCACCACTGGGTGTTTACTGTAACCCTCGGAGCTTCATATTGACGATGAAACACAGAAATTGCATAGGGATTGAATATAGTAGGCACAATGCCGACTTACGTCCAGGGGGAGCAATGCTTCAAACAGTCTGTATACGTGCCGTTACTAAGAGGCAAGTATTAGATTGCGACGCACAACTGGGTGTTTACTGTAACCGTTGGAGCTTCATACTGACGATGAAACACAGAAATTGCTCGGGGTTGAATATAGTTGTCACAATGCCGACTTACGTCCAGGGGGTGGAATGCTTCAAACAGTCTGTATACGTGCCATTACTGAGAGGCCAGTATTAGAATGCGACGCACTACTGGGTGTTTACTGTAACCCTAGGAGCTTCATATTCACGATGAGACACAGAAATTGCATCGGGATTGAATATAGTTGGCACAATGACGACTTACGTCCAAGGGAGCAATGCTTCAAACAGTCTGTATACGTGCCGTTACTGAGAGGCCAGTGTTATATTGCGACGAACCACTGGGTGTTTACTGTAACCCTTGGAGCTTCATATTGACGATGAAACACAGAAATTGCATCGGGATTGAATATAGTAGGCACAATGCCGACTTACGTCCAGGGGGAGCAATGCTTCAAACATTCTGTATACGTGCCGTTACTGAGAGGCCACTATTAGATTGCGGCGCACCACTGGGTGTTTACTGTAACCCTTGGAGCTTCATATTGACCACGAAACACAGAAATTGCATCGGGATTGAACATAGTAGGCACAATGCCAACTTACGACCAGGGGGAACAAATCTTCAAACATTCTGTATACGTGCCGTTACTAAGAGGCCAGTATTAGATTGCGACGCACCACTGGGTGTTTACTGTAACCCTTGGAGCTTCATATTGACGATGAAACACAGAAATTGCATCGGGATTGAATATAGTAGGCACAATGCCGACTTACGTCCAGGGGGAGCACTGCTTCAAACAGTCTGTATACGTGCCGTTACTGAGAGGCCAGTATTAGATTGCGACGCACCACTGGGTGTTTACTGTAACCCTTGGAGCTTCATATTGACGATGAAACACAGAAATTGCATCGGGATTGAATATAGTTGGCACAATGCCGACTTACGTCCAGGGGGGCAATGCTTCAAACAGTCTGTATGCGTGCCGTTACTGAGAGGCCAGTATTAGATTGCGACGCACCACTGGGTGTTTACTGTAACCCTTGCAACTTCATATTGACGATGAAACACAGAAATTGCATCGGGATTGAATATTGTTGGCACAATGCCGACTTACGTCCAGGGGGGCAATGCTTCAAACTGTCTGTATACGTGCCGTTACTGAGAGGCCAGTATTAGATTGCGACGCACCACTGGGTGTTTACTGTGACCCTTGGAGCTTCATATTGACGACGAAACACTGAAATTGCTCGGGGTTGAATATAGTTGGCACAATGCCGACTTATGTCCAGGGGGAGGAATGCTTCAAACAGTCTGTATACGTGACGTTACTGAGAGGCCAGTATTAGATTGCGACGCACCACTGGGTGTTTACTGTAACCCTTGGAGCTTCATATTGACGATGAAACACAGAAATTGCATCGGGATTGAATATAGTAGGCACAATGCCGATTTACTTCCAGAGGGAGCAATGTGTCAAACTGTCTGTATACGTGCCGTTACAAAGAGGCCAGTATTAGATTGCGACGCACCACTGGGTGTTTACTGTAACCCTTGGAACTTCAAATTGACGATGAAACACAGAAATTGTATCAGGATTGAATATAGTAGGCACAATGCCGACTTACATCCAGGGGGGTAATGCTTCAAACAGTCTGCATACGTGCCGTTACTGAGAGGCCGGTATTAGATTGCGACGCACCACTGGGTGTTACTGTAACCCTTGGAGCTTCATATTGACGATTAAACAGAGAAATTGCATCGGGATTAAATATAGTAGGCACAATGCCGATTTACCTCTAGGGGGAGGAATGCTTCAAACAGTCTGTATACGTGCCTTTCCTGAGAGGCCAGAATTAGATTGCGACGCACCACTGGGTGTTTACTGTAACCCTTGGAGCTTCATATTGACGATGAAACACAGAAATTGCATCGGGAATTAATATAGTAGGCACAATGCCGACTTACGTCCAGGGGGAGAAATGCTTCAAACAGTCTGTATACGTGCCTTTCCTGAGAGGCCAGTAACACATTTCGACGCACCACTGGGTGTTTACTGTAACCCTTGGATCTTCATATTGACGATGAAACACAGAAACTTCTCGGGGTTGAATATAGTTGGCACAATGACGACTTACGTCCAGGGGAGGAATGCTTCAAACAGTCTGTATACGTGCCGTTACTGAGAGGCCAGTATTAGATTGCGACGCACCACTGGGTGTTTACTGTAACCCTTAGAGCTTCACAATGACGATGAAACACAGAAATTGCATCGGGATTGAATATAGTAGGCACAATGCCGACTTACGTGCAGGGGGAGCAATGCTTAAAACAGTCTGTATTCGTGCCGTTACTGAGAGGCCAGTATTAGATTGCGACGCATCACAGTGTGTTTACTGTAACCCTTGGAGCTTCATATTGACGATGAAACACAGAAATTGCATCGGGATTGAATATAGTAGGCACAATGCCGAGTTACGTCCAGGGGGAGCAATGCTTCAAACAGTCTGTATACGTGCCGGTACTGAGAGGCAAGTACTAGATTGCGACGCACAACTGGGTGTTTACTGTAACCCTTGGAGCTTCATATTGACGATGAAACACAGAAATTGCTCGGGGTTGAATATAGTTGGCACAATGCCGACTTACGTCCAGGGGGTGGAATGCTTCAAACAGTCTGTATACGTGCCATTACTGTGAGGCCAGTATTAGATTTCGGCGCACCACTGTTTGTTTACTGTAACCCTTGGAGGTTCATATTGACGATGAAACACAGAAATTGCATCGGGATTGAATATAGTTGGCACAATGCCGACTTACGTACAGTGGGAGCAATGCTTCAAACAGTCTGTATACGTGCCGTTACTGAGACTCCAGTGTTAGATTGCGACGAACCACTGGATGTTTGCTGTAACCCTTGGAGCATCTTATTGACGATGAAACACAGAAATTGCATCGGGATTGAATATAGTAGGCACAATGACGACTTACGTCCAGAGGGAGCAATGCTTCAAACAGTCTGTATACGTGCCGTTACTGAGAGGCCAGTATTACATTGCGACGCACCACTGGGTGTTTACTGTAACCCTTGGAGCTTCATAATGACGATGAAACACAGAAATTGCATCGGGATTGAAAATAGTAGGCACAATGCCGACTTATGTTCAGGTGGAGCAATGCTTCAAACAGTCTGTATACGTGCCTTTCCTGAGGGGCCAGTATTAGATTGCGACGCACCACTTGGTGTTAACTGTAACCCTTCGAGCTTCATATTGACGATGAAACACAGAAATTGCATCGGGATTGAATATAGTAGGCACAATGCAGACTTACGTCAAGGGGGAGTAATGCTTCAAACAGTCTGTATACGTGCCGTTACTGAGAGGCCAGTGTTAGATTGCGACGAACCACTGGATGTTTACTGTAACCCTTGGAGCTTCATATTGATGATGAAATACAGAAATTGCATCGGGATTGAATATAGTAGGCACAATGCCAACTTATGTTCAGGTGGAGCAATGCTTCAAACAGTCTGTATACGTGCCTTTCCTGAGAGGCCAGTATTAGATTGCGACGCACCACTTGGTGTTAACTGTAACCCTTCGAGCTTCATATTGACGATGAAACACAGAAATTGCATCGGGATTGAATATAGTAGGCACAATGCCGACTTACGTCCAGGGGGAGTAATTCTTCAAACAGTCTGTATATGTGCCGTTACTGAGAGGTCAGTATTAGATTGCGACGCACCACTGGGTGTTTACTGTAACCCTTGGAGCTTCATATTGACGATGAAACACAGAAATTTAATCTCGATTGAATATAGTAGGCACAATGCCGACTTACGGCCAGGGGGAGCAATGCTTCAAACAGTCTGTATACGTGCCGTTACTGAGAGGCCAGTATTACATTGCGACGCACCACTGGGTGTTTACTGTAACCCTTGGAGCTTCATAATGACGATGAAACACAGAAATTGCATCGGGATTGAAAATAGTAGGCACAATGCCGACTTACGTCCAGGGGGAGCAATGCTTCAAACAGTCTGTATACGTGCCGTTACTGAGAGGCCAGTATTAGATTGCGAAGCACCACTGGGTGTTTTCTGTTACCCTTGGAGCTTCATATTGACGATGAAACACAGAAATTGCATCGGGATTTAATATAGTTGGCACAATGCCGACTTACGTCCAGTGGGAGTAATGCTTGAAACAGTATGTATACGTGCCGTTACTGAGAGGCCAGTATTAGATTTCGACGCAGCACTGGGTGTTTACTGTAACCCTTGGAGCTTCATATTGACGATGAAACACAGAAATTGCATCGGGATTGAATATAGTAGGCACAATGCCGACTTTCATCCAGGGGGAGCAATGCTTCAAACAGTCTCTACTGGTGCCTTTCCTGAGAGGCCAGTATTAGATTGCGTCGCACCACTGGGTGTTTACTATTTCACTTGGAGCTTCATATTGACGATGAAACACAGAAATTGCATTGGGATTGAATATAGTAGGCACAATGCCGACTTACGTCCAGGGGGAGTAATGCTTCAAACATTCTGTGTATGTGCCGTTACTGAGAGTCCAGTATTAGATTGCGACGCACCACTGGGTGTTTACTGTAATCCTTGGAGCTTCATATTGACGATTAAACAGAGAAATTGCATCGGGATACAGTAGGCACAATGCCGACTAACGTCCAGGGGAGCAATGCTTCAAACAGTCTGTATACGTGCCTGTCCTGAGAGGCCAGTATTAGATTGCGACGCACCACTGGTTGTTTACTGTAACCCTTGGAGCTTCATATTGACGATGAAACACAGAAATTGCATCGGGATTGAATATAGTAGGCACAATGCCGACTTACGTCCAGGGGGAGCAATGCTTCAAACAGTTTCTTAGGTGCCTTTCCTGGGAGGCCAGTATTAGATTGCGACGCACCACTGGGTGTTTACTGTAATCCTTGGAGCTTCATATTGACGATTAAACACAGAAATTGCATCGGAATTGAATATAGTTGGCACAATGCCGACTTACGTCCAGGTGGAGTAATGCTTCAAACAGTCTGTATACGTGCCTTTCCTGAGAGGCCAGTATTAGATTGCGACGCACCACTGGGTGTTTACTGTAACCCTTGGAGCTTCATATTGACGATGAAACACAGAAATTGCATCGGGATTGAATATAGTAGGCACAATGCCGACTTACGTCCAGGGGGAGCAATGCTTCAAACAGTCAGTATACGTGCCTTTCCTGAGAGGCTAGTATTAGATTGCGACGCACCACTGGGTGTTTACTGTAACCCTTGGAGCTTCATATTGACGATGAAACAGGAAAATTGCATCGGGATTGAATATAGTAAGCACAATGCCGATTTACTTCCAGGGGGAGCAATGCTTCAAACAGTCTGTATACGTGCCGTAACATAGAGGCCAGTGTTAGATTGCGACGCACCACTGGGTACTTACTAAAACCCCTGGAGCTTCAAATTGACGATGAAACACAGAAATTGCATCAGGATTGAATATAGTAGGCACAATGCCGACTTACGTCCAGGGGGAGTAATGCTTCAAACAGTCTGTATACGTGCCGTTACTGAGAGGCCAGTATTAGATTGCGACGCACCACTGGGTGTTTGCTGTAACCCTTGGAGCTTGATATAGACGATGAAACACAGAAATTGCATCGGTATTAAAAAAAGTAGGCACAATGCCGATTTACGTCTAGGGGGAGCAATGCTTCAAACAGTCTGTATACATGCCTTTCCTGAGAGGCCAGTTTTAGATTGCGACGCACCACTGGGTGTTTACTGTAACCCTTGGAGCTTCATATTGACGATGAAACACAGAAATTGCATCGGGATATAATATAGTAGGCACAATTCCGACTTACGTCCATGGGGAGCAATGCTTCAAACAGTCTGTATACGTGCCTTTCCTGAGAGGCCAGTATTAGATTGCGACGCACCACTGGGTTTTTACTGTAACCCTTGGAACTTCATATTGACGATAAAACACAGAAATTGCATCGGGATTGAATATAGTAGGCACAAAGCCGACTTACGTCCAGTGGGAGTAATGCTTCAAACAGTCTGTATATATGCAGTTACTGAGAGGCCAGTATTAGATTGCGACGCACAACTGGGTGTTTACTGTAACCCTTGGAGCTTCATATTGACGATGAAGCACAGAAATTTAATCGGGATTGAATATAGTAGGCACAATGCCAACTTACGTCCAGGGGGATCAATGCTTAAAACAGTCTGTATACGTGCCGTTACTGAGAGGCCAGTAATAGATTGCGACGCACCACTGGGTGTTTACTGTAAACCTTGGAGCTTCATATTGACGATTAAACACAGAAATTGCATCGGGATTGAAAATAGTAGGCACAATGCCGAATTACGTCCAGGGGGAGCAATGCTTCAAACAGTCTGTATACGTGCCGTTACTGAGAGGCCAGTATTAGATTGCGACGCACCACTGGGTGTTTACTGTAACCCTTGGAGCTTCATATTGACGATGAAACACAGATATTGCATTCGGATTGAATATAGTAGGCACAATGCCGACTTACGTCCAGGGGGAGCAATGCTTCAAACAGTCTGTATACGTGCCTTTCCTGAGAGGCCAGTATTAGATTGCGACGCACCACTGGGTGTTTACTGTAACCCTTGGAGCTTCATATTGGCGATGAAACACAGAATTTGCATCTGGATTGAATATAGTAGGCACAATGCCGACTTACGGCCAGGGGGAGCAATGCTTCAAACAGTCTCTATAGGTGCCTTTCCTGAGAGGCCAGTATTAGATTGCGACGCACCACTGGGTGTTTACTATTTCACTTGGAGCTTCGTATTGACGATGAAACACAGAAATTGCATCGGGATTGAATATAGTAGGCACAATGCCGACTTACGTCCAGGGGGAGTAATGCTTCAAACAGTCTGTATACGTGCCGTTACAGAGAGGCCAGTATTAGATTGCGACATTCCACTGGGTGTTTACTGTAACCCTTGGAGCTTCATATTGACGATGAAACACAGAAATTGCATCGGGATTGAATATAGTAGGCACAATGCCGACTAACGTCCAGGGGGAGTAATGCTTCAAACAGTCTCTATAGGTGCCTTTCCTGAGAGGCCAGTATTAGATTGCGACGCACCACTGGGTGTTTACTATTTCTTTTGGAGCTTCATATTGACGATGAAACACAGAAATTGCATTGGGATTGAATATAGTAGGCACAATGCCGACTTACGTCCAGGGGAGTAATGCTTCAAACAGTCTGTGTATGTGCCGTTACTGAGAGTCCAGTATTAGATTGAGACGCACCACTGGGTGTTTACTGTAATCCTTGGAGCTTCATGTTGACGATTAAACTCAGAAATTGCATCGGGATTGAATATAGTTGGCACAATGCCGACTTACGTCCAGTGGGAGTAATGCTACAAACAGTCTGTATACGTGCCTTTCCTGAAAGGCCAGTATTAGATTGCGACGCACCACTGGGTGTTTACTGTAACCCTTGGAGCTTCATATTGACGATGAAACACAGAAATTGCATCGGGATTGAATATAGTAGGCACAATGCCGACTTACGTCCAAGGGGAGCAATGCTTCAAACAGTCTCTATAGGTGCCTTTCCTGTGAGGCCAGTATTAGATTGCCACGCACCACTGGGTGTTTACTATTTCACTTGGAGCTTCATATTGACGATGAAACACAGAAATTGCATCGGGATTGAATTTAGTAGGCACAATGCCGACTTACGTCCAGGGGGAGTAATGCTTCAAACAGTCTGTATATGTGCCGTTACTGAGAGTCCAGTATTAGATTGCGACGCACCACTGGGTGTTTCCTGTAATCCTTGCAGCTTCATATTGACGATGAAACACAGAAATTGCATCGGGATTGATTATAGTAGGCACAATGCCGACTTACGTCCAGGTGGAGTAATGCTTAAAACAGTCTGTATACGTGCCTTTCCTGAGAGGCCAGTATTAGATTGCGACGCACCACTGGGTGTTTACTGTAACCCTTGGAGCTTCATATTGACGATGAAACATAGAAATTGCATCGGTATTGAATACAGTAGGCACAATGCCGACTTACGTCCAGGGGGACCAATGCTTCAAACAGTCTGTAAACGTGCCTTTCCTGAGAGGCCAGTAATAGATTGCGACGCACCACTGGGTGTTTACTGTAACCCTTGGAGCTTCATATTGACGATGAAACACAGAAATTGCATCGTGATTGAATATAGTAGTTACAATGCCGACTTACGTTCAGGGGGAGTAATGCTTCAAACAGTCTGTGTATGTGCCGTTACTGAGAGTCCAGTATCAGATTGCGACGCACCACTGGGTGTTTACTGTAATCCGTGGAGCTTCATATTGACAATTAAACACAGAAATTGCATCGGGAATGAATATAGTTGGCACAATGCCGACTTACGTCCAGGTGGAGTAATGCTTCAAACAGTCTGTATACGTGCCTTTCCTGAGAGGCCAGTATTAGATTGCGACGCACCACTGGGTGTTTACTGTAACCCTTGGATCTTCATATTGACGATGAAACACTGAAATTGCATCGGGATACAGTAGGCACAATGCCGACTCACGTCAAGGGGAGCAATGCTTCAAACACTCTGAATACGTGCCTTTCCTGAGAGGCCAGTATTAGATTGCGACGCACCACTGGGTGATTACTGTAACCCTTGGAGCTTCATATTGACGATGAAACACAGAAATTGCATCGGGATTGAATATAGTAGGCACAATGCCGACTTAAGTCCTGGGGGAGCAATGCTTCAAACAGTCTCTATAGGTGCCCTTCCTGAGAGGCCAGTATTAGATTGCGACGCACCACTGGGTGTTTACTATTTCACTTGGAGCTTCATATTGACGATGAAACACAGAAATTGCATCGGGATTGAATATAGTAGGCACAATGCCGACTTACGTCCAGGGGGAGTAATGCTTCAAACAGTCTGTATATGTGCCGTTACTGAGAGTCCAGTATTAGATTGCGACGCACCACTGGGTGTTTACTGTAACCCTTGGAGCTTCATATTGACGATGAAACACAGAAATTGCATCGGGATTGAATACAGTAGGCACAATGCCGACTTACATCCAGGGGGACCAATGCTTCAAACCGTCTGTATACGTGCCGTTACTGAGAGGCCAGTATTAGATTTCGACGCACCACTGGGTGCTTACTGTAACCCTTGGAGCTTCATATTGACGATGAAACACAGAAATTGCATCGGGATTGAATATAGTAGGCACAATGCCGACTTACGTCCAGGGGGAGCAATGCTTCAAACAGTCTCTATAGGTGCCTTCCCTGAGAGGCCAGTATTAGATTGCGATGCACCACTGGGTGTTTACTATTTCACTTGGAGCTTCATATTGACCATGAAACACAGAAATTGCATCGGGATTGAATATAGTAGGCACAATGCCGACTTACATCCAGGGGGAGTAAGGCTTCAAACAGTCTGTATACGTGCCGTTACTGAGAGGCCAGTATTAGATTGCACGCACCACTGGGTGTTTACTGTAACCCTTGGAGCTTCATATTGACGATGAAACACAGAAATTGCATCGGGATTGAATACAGTAGGCACAATGCCGACTTACGTCCAGGGGGACCAATGCTTCAAACAGTCTGTATACGTGCCTTTCCTGAGAGGCCAGTATTAGATTGCGACGCACCACTGGGTGTTTACTGTAACCCTTGGAGCTTCATATTGAAGATGAAACACCGAAATTGCATCGGGATTGAATATAGTAGTTACAATGCCGACTTACGTTCAGGGGGAGCAATGCTTCAAACAGTCTGTATACGTGCCTTTCCTGAGAGGCTAGTATTAGATTGCGACGCACCACTGGGTGTTTACTGTAACCCTTGGAGCTTCAAATAGACGATGAAACAGAGAAATTGCATCGGGATTGAGTATAGTAGGCACAGTGCTGATTTACTTCCACGGGGAGCAATGCTTCAAACAGTCTGTATACGTGCCGTTACAAAGAAGACCGTATAAGATTGCGACGCATCACTGGGTACTTACTGTAACCCTTGGAACTTCAAATTGACGATGAAACACAGGAATTGCATCAGGATTGAATATAGTAGGCACAATGCCGATTTACGTCCAGGGGGAGCAATGCTTCAAACAGTCTGTATACGTGCCTTTCCTGAGAGGCCAGTATTAGATTGCGACGCACCACTGGGTGTTTACTGTAACCCTTGGAGCTTCATATTGACGATGAAACATAGAAATTGCATCGGTATTGAATACAGTAGGCACAATGCCGACTTACGTCCAGGGGGACCAATGCTTCAAACAGTCTGTAAACGTGCCTTTCCTGAGAGGCCAGTAATAGATTGCGACGCACCACTGGGTGTTTACTGTAACCCTTGGAGCTTCATATGGACGATGAAACACAGAAATTTAATCGGGATTGAATATAGTAGGCACAATGGCAACTTACGTCCAGGGGGAGCAACGCTTAAAACAGTCTGTATACGTGCCGTTACTGAGAGGCCAGTAATACATTGCGACGCACCACTGGGTGTTTACTGTAAACCTTGGAGCTTCATATTGACGATGAAACACAGAAATTGCATCGGGATTGAATATAGTGGCACAATGCCGACTTACGTCCAGGGGGAGCAATGCTTCAAACAGTCTCTATAGGTGCCTTTCCTGTGAGGCCAGTATTAGATTGCGACGCACCACTGGGTGTTCACTATTTCACTTGGAGCTTCATATTGACGATGAAACACAGAAATTGCATCGGGATTGAATTTAGTAGGCACAATGCCGACTTACGTCCAGGGGCAGTAATGCTTCAAACAGTCTGTATATGTGCCGTTACTGAGAGTCCAGTATTAGATTGCGACGCACCACTGGGTGTTTCCTGTAATCCTTGCAGCTTCATATTGACGAAGAAACACAGAAATTGCATCGGGATTGAATATAGTAGGCACAATGCCGACTTACGTCCAGGTGGAGTAATGCTTAAAACAGTCTGTATACGTGCCTTTCCTGAGAGGCCAGTATTAGATTGCGACGCACCACTGCGTGTTTACTGTAACCCTTGGAGCTTCATATTGACGATGAAACACAGAAATTGCATCGTGATTGAATATAGTAGTTACAATGCCGACTTACGTTCAGGGGGAGCAATGCTTCAAACAGACTGTATACGTGCCTTTCCTGAGAGGCTAGTATTAGATTGCGACGCACCACTCGGTGTTTACTGTAACCCTTGGAGCTTCATATTGACGATGAAGCACAGAAATTGCATCGGGATTGAATATAGTAGGCACAATGCCGACTTACGTCCTGGGGGAGCAATGCTTCAAACAGTCTCTATAGGTGCCTTTCCTAAGAGGCCAGTATTAGATTGCGACGCACCACTGGGTGTTTACTATTTCACTTTGAGCTTCATATCGACGATGAAACACAGAAATTGCATTGGGATTGAATATAGTAGGCACAATGCCGACTTACGTCCAGGGGGAGTAATGCTTCAAACAGTCTGTGTATGTGCCGTTACTGAGAGACCAGTATTAGATTGCGACGCACCACTGGGTGTTTACTGTAATCCGTGGAGCTTCATATTGACAATTAAACACAGAAATTGCAACGGGAATGAATATAGTAGGCACAATGCCGACTTACGTCCAGGTGGAGTAATGATTCAAACAGTCTGTATACGTGCCTTTCCTGAGAGGCCAGTATTAGATTGCGACGCACCACTGGGTGTTTACTGTAACCCTTGGATCTTCATATTGACGATGAAACACTGAAATTGCATCGGGATACAGTAGGCACAATGCCGACTCACGTCAAGGGGAGCAATGCTTCAAACACTCTGTATACGTGCCTTTCCTGAGAGGCCAGTATTAGATTGCGACGCACCACTGGGTGTTTACTGTAACCTTTGGAGCTTCATATTGACGATGAAACACAGAAATTGCATCGGGATTGAATATAGTAGGCACAATGCCGACTTACGTCCAGGGGGAGCAATGCTTCAAACAGTCTCTATAGGTGCCTTCCCTGAGAGGCCAGTATTAGATTGCGATGCACCACTGGGTGTTTACTATTTCACTTGGAGCTTCATATTGACCATGAAACACAGAAATTGCATCGGGATTGAATATAGTAGGCACAATGCCGACTTACGTCCAGGGGGAGTAATGCTTCAAACAGTCTGTATACGTGCCATTACTGAGAGGCCAGTATTAGATTGCGACGCACCACTGGGTGTTTACTGTAACCCTTGGAGCTTCATATTGACGATGAAACACAGAAATTGCATCGGGATTGAATACAGTAGGCACAATGCCGACTTACGTCCAGGGGGACCAATGCTTCAAACAGTCTGTATACGTGCCTTTCCTGAGAGGCCAGTATTAGATTGCGACGCACCACTGGGTGTTTACTGTAACCCTTGGAGCTTCATATTGAAGATGAAACACCAAAATTGCATCGGGATTGAATATAGTAGTTACAATGCCGACTTACGTTCAGGGGGAGCAATGCTTCAAACAGTCTGTATACGTGCCTTTCCTGAGAGGCTAGTATTAGATTGCGACGCACCACTGGGTGTTTACTTTAACCCTTGGAGCTTCAAATAGACGATGACACAGAGAAATTGCATCGGGATTGAGTATAGTAGGCACAGTGCTGATTTACTTCCAGGGGGAGCAATGCTTCAAACAGTCTGTATACGTGCCGTTACAAAGAAGACCGTATAAGATTGCGACGCATCACTGGGTACTTACTGTAACCCTTGGAACTTCAAATTGACGATGAAACACAGAAATTGCATCAGGATTGAATATAGTAGGCACAATGCCGATTTACGTCCAGGGGGAGCAATGCTTCAAACAGTCTGTATACGTGCCTTTCCTGAGAGGCCAGTATTAAATTGCGACGCACCACTGGGTGTTTACTGTAACCCTTGGAGCTTCATATTGACGATGAAACATAGAAATTGCATCGGTATTGAATACAGTAGGCACAATGCCGACTTACGTCCAGGGGGACCAATGCTTCAAACAGTCTGTAAACGTGCCTTTCCTGAGAGGCCAGTAATAGATTGCGACGCACCACTGGGTGTTTACTGTAACCCTTGGAGCTTCATATTGACGATGAAACACAGAAATTGCATCGTGATTGAATATAGTAGTTACAATGCCGACTTACGTTCAGGGGGAGCAATGCTTCAAACAGACTGTATACGTGAATTTCCTGAGAGGCTAGTATTAGATTGCGACGCACCACTGGGTGTTTACTGTAACCCTTGGAGCTTCATATTGACGATGAAGCACAGAAATTGGATCGGGATTGAATATAGTAGGCACAATGCCGACTTACGTCCTGGGGGAGCAATGCTTCAAACAGTCTCTATAGGTGCCTTTCCTGTGAGGCCAGTATTAGATTGCGACGCACCACTGGGTGTTTACTATTTCACTTGGAGCTTCATATTGACGATGAAACACAGAAATTGCATCGGGATTGAATTTAGTAGGCACAATGCCGACTTACGTCCAGGGGGAGTAATGCTTCAAACAGTCTGTATATGTGCCGTTACTGAGAGTCCAGTATTAGATTGCGACGCAACACTGGGTGTTTCCCGTAATCCTTGCAGCTTCATATTGACGATGAAACACAGAAATTGCATCGGGATTGAATATAGTAGGCACAATGCCGACTTACGTCCAGGTGGAGTAATGCTTAAAACAGTCTGTATACGTGCCTTTCCTGAGAGGCCAGGATTAGATTGCGACGCACCACAGGGTGTTTACTGTAACCCTTGGAGCTTCATATTGACGATGAAACACAGAAATTGCTCTGGGTTGAATGTAGTTGGCACAATGCCGACTTACGTCCAGTGGACGGAATGCTTCAAACAGTCTGTATACGTGCCATTACTGAGAGGCCAGTATTAGATTGCGACGCACCACTGGGTGTTTACTGTAACCCTTGGAGCTTCATATTGACGATGAAACACAGAAATTGCATCGTGATTGAATATAGTAGTTACAATGCTGACTTACGTTCAGGGGGAGCAATGCTTCAAACAGACTGTATACGTGCCTTTCCTGAGAGGCCAGTATTAGATTGCGACGCACCACTGGGTGTTTACTGTAATCCTTGGAGCTTCATATTGACGATGAAGCACAGAAATTGCATCGGGATTGAATATAGTAGGCACAATGCCGACTTACGTCCTGGGGGAGCAATGCTTCAAACAGTCTCTATAGGTGCCTTTCCTGTGAGGGCAGTATTAGATTGCGACGCACCACTGGGTGTTTACTATTTCACTTGGAGCTTCATATTGACGATGAAACACAGAAATTGCATCGGGATTGAATTTAGTAGGCACAATGCCGACTTACGTCCAGGGGGAGTAATGCTTCAAACAGTCTGTATATGTGCCGTTACTGAGAGTCCAGTATTAGATTGCGACGCACCACTGGGTGTTTCCTGTAATCCTTGCAGCTTCATATTGACGATGAAACACAGAAATTGCATCGGGATTGAATATAGTAGGCACAATGCCGACTTACGTCCAGGTGGAGTAATGCTTAAAACAGTCTGTATACGTGCCTTTCCTGAGAGGCCAGTATTAGATTGCGACGCACCACTGGGTGTTTACTGTAACCCTTGGAGCTTCATATTGACGATGAAACATAGAAATTGCATCGGTATTGAATACAGTAGGCACAATGCCGACTTACGTCCAGGGGGACCAATGCTTCAAACAGTCTGTAAACGTGCCTTTCCTGAGAGGCCAGTAATAGATTGCGACGCACCACTGGGTGTTTACTGTAACCCTTGGAGCTTCATATTGACGATGAAACACAGAAATTGCATCGTGATTGAATATAGTAGTTACAATGCCGACTTACGTTCAGGGGGAGCAATGCTTCAAACAGACTGTATATGTGCCTTTCCTGAGAGGCTAGTATTAGATTGCGACGCACCACTCGGTGTTTACTGTAACCCTTGGAGCTTCATATTGACGATGAAGCACAGAAATTGCATCGGGATTGAATATAGTAGGCACAATGCCGACTTACGTCCTGGGGGAGCAATGCTTCAAACAGTCTCTATGGGTGCCTTTCCTGAGAGGCCAGTATTAGATTGCGACGCACCACTGGGTGTTTACTATTTCACTTGGAGCTTCATATCGACGATGAAACACAGAAATTGCATTGGGATTGAATATAGTAGGCACAATGCCGACTTACGTCCAGGGGGAGTAATGCTTCAAACAGTCTGTGTATGTGCCGTTACTGAGAGACCAGTATTAGATTGCGACGCACCACTGGGTGTTTACTGTAATCCGTGGAGCTTCATATTGACAATTAAACACAGAAATTGCATCGGGAATGAATATAGTAGGCACAATGCCGACTTACGTCCAGGTGGAGTAATGCTTCAAACAGTCTGTATACGTGCCTTTCCTGAGAGGCCAGTATTAGATTGCGACGCACCACTGGGTGTTTACTGTAACCCTTGGATCTTCATATTGACGATGAAACACTGAAATTGCATCGGGATACAGTAGGCACAATGCCGACTCACGTCAAGGGGAGCAATGCTTCAAACACTCTGTATACGTGCCTTTCCTGTTAGGCCAGTATTAGATTGCGACGCACCACTGGGTGTTTACTGTAACCCTTGGAGCTTCATATTGACGATGAAACACAGAAATTGCATCGGGATTGAATATAGTAGGCACAATGCCGATTTACGTCCAGGGGGAGCAATGCTTCAAACAGTCTCTATAGGTGCCTTTCCTGAGAGGCCAGTATTAGATTGCGACGCACCACTGGGTGTTTACTATTTCACTTGGAGCTTCATATTGACGATGAAACACAGAAATTGCATCGGGATTGAATATAGTAGGCACAATGCCGACTTACGTCCAGGGGGAGTAATGCTTCAAACAGTCTGTATATGGGCCGTTACTGAGAGTCCAGTATTAGATTGCGACGCACCACTGGGTGTTTACTGTAACCCTTGGAGCTTCATATTGACGATGAAACACAGAAATTGCATCGGGATTGAATACAGTAGGCACAATGCCGACTTACATCCAGGGGGACCAATGCTTCAAACCGTCTGTATACGTGCCGTTACTGAGAGGCCAGTATGAGATTTCGACGCACCACTGGGTGTTTACTGTAACCCTTGGAGCTTCAAATAGACGATGAAACAGAGAAATTGCATCGGGATTGACTATAGTAGGCACAGTGCTGATTTACTTCCAGGGGGAGCAATGCTTCAAACAGTCTGTATACGTGCCGTTACAAAGAAGACCGTATAAGATTGCGACGCATCACTGGGTACTTACTGTCACCCTTGGAACTTCAAATTGACGATGAAACACAGAAATTGCATCAGGATTGAATATAGTAGGCACAATGCCGATTTACGTGCAGGGGGAGCAATGCTTCAAACAGTCTGTATACGTGCCTTTCCTGAGAGGCCAGTATTAGATTGCGTCGCACCACTGGGTGTTTATTGTAACCCTTGGAGCTTCATATTGACGATGAAACACAGTAATTGCATCGGGATACAGTAGGCACAATGCCGACTCACGTCCAGGGGAGCAATGCCTCAAACAGTCTGTATACGTGCCTTTCCTGAGAGGCCAGTATTAGATTGCGACGCACCACTGGGTGTTTACTGTAACCCTTGGAGCTTCATATTGGCGATGAAACACAAAAATTGCATCGGGATTGAATATAGTAGGCACAATGCCGACTTACGTCCAGGGGGAGCAATGCTTCAAACAGTCTCTATAGGTGCCTTTCCTGAGAGGCCAGTATCAGATTGCGACGCACCACTGGGTGTTTACTATTTCAATTGGAGCTTCATATTGACGATGAAACACAGAAATTGCATCGGGATTGAATATAGTAGTTACAATGCCGATTTACGTTCAGGGGGAGCAATGCTTCAAACAGTCTGTATACGTGCCTTTACTGAGAGGCTAGTATTAGATTGCGACGCACCACTGGGTGTTTACTGTAACCCTTGGAGCTTCATATTGACGACGAAACACTGAATTTGCTCGGGGTTGAATATAGTTGGCACAATGCCGTCTTATGTCCAGGGGGAGGAATGCTTCAAACAGTCTGTATACGTGACGTTACTGAGAGGCCAGTATTAGATTGCGACACCCCACTGGGTGTTTACTGTAACCCTTGGAGCTTCATATTGACGACGAAACACTGAAATTGCTCGGGGTTGAATATAGTTGGCACAATGCCGTCTTATGTCCAGGGGGAGGAATGCTTCAAACAGTCTGTATACGTGACGTTACTGAGTGGCCAGTATTAGATTGCGACACACCACTGGGTGTTTACTGTAACCCTTGGAGCTTCATATTGACGATGAAACACAGAAATTGCATCGGGATTGAATATAGTAGGCACAATGCCGATTTACTTCCAGGGGGAGCAATGCTTCAAACAGTCTGTATACGTGCCGTTACAAAGAGGCCAGTATTAGATTGCGACGCACCACTGGGTGTTTACTGTAACCCTTGGAACTTCAAATTGACGATGAAACACAGAAATTGTATCTGGATTGAATATAGTAGGCACAATGCCGACTTACATCCAGGGGGGTAATGCTTCACACAGTCTGTATACGTGCCGTTACTGAGAGGCCGGTAATAGATTGCGACGCACCACTGGGTGTTACTGTAACCCTTGGAGCTTCATATTGACGATTAAACACAGAAATTGCATCGGGATTAAATATAGTAGGCACAATGCCGATTTACGTCTAGGGGGAAGAATGCTTCAAACAGTCTGTATACGTGCCTGTCCTGAGAGGCCAGAATTAGATTGCGACGCACCACTGGGTGTTTACTGTAACCCTTGGAGCTTCATATTGACGATGAAACACAGAAATTGCATCGGGAATTAATATAGTAGGCACAATGCCGACTTACGTCCAGGGGGAGCAATGCTTCAAACAGTCTGTATACGTGCCTTTCCTCAGAGGCCAGTAACACATTTCGACGCCCCACTGGGTGTTTACTGTAACCCTTGGATCTTCATATTGACGATGAAACACAGAAACTTCTCGGGGTTAAATATAGTTGGCACAATGACGACTTACGTCCAGGGGAGGAATGCTTTAAACAGTCTGTATACGTGCCGTTACTGAGACGCCAGTATTAGATTGCGACGCACCACTGGGTGTTTACTGTAACCCTTAGAGCTTCACAATGACGATGAAACACAGAAATTGCATCGGGATTGAATATAGTAGGCACAATGCCGACTTACGTGCAGGGGGAGCAATGCTTAAAACAGTCTGTATTCGTGCCTTTCCTGAGAGGCCAGTATTAGATTGCGACGCACCACTGGGTGTTTACTAATTCACTTGGAGCTTCATATTTACGATGAAACACAGAAATTGCATCGGGATTGAATATATTATGCACAATGCCGACTTACGTCTAGGGGGAGTAATGCTTCAAACAGTCTGTATATGTGCCGTCCTGAGGGGCTAATATTAGATTGCGACGCACCACTGGGTGTTTACTGTAATCCTTGGAGCTTCATATTGACGATTAAACACAGAAATTGGATCGGGATTGAATATAGTAGGCACAATGCCGACTTACGTCCAGGTGGAGTAATGCTTCAACAGTCTGTATACGTGCCTTTCCTGAGAGGCCAGTATTAGATTGCGACGCACCACTGGGTGTTTACTGTAACCCTTGGAGCTTCATATTGACGATGAAACACAGAAATTGCATCGGGATTGAAAATAGTAGGCACAATGCCGAGTTACGTCCACGGGGAACAATGCTTCAAACAGTCTGTATACGTGCCGTTACTGAGGGGCCAGTATTAGATTGCGACGCACCACAGGGCGTATACTGTAACCCTTGGAGCTTCATATTGACGATGAAACACAGAAATTGCATCGGGATTGAATATTGTAGGCACAATGCCGACTTACGTCCAGGGGGAGCAGTGCTTCAAACAGTCTGTATACGTGCCGTTACTAAGAGGCCAGTATTAGATTGCGACGCACCACAGGGTGTTTACTGTAACCCTTGGAGCTTCATATTGACGATGAAACACAGAAATTGCTCTGGGTTGAATGTAGTTGGCACAATGCCGACTTACGTCCAGTGGACGGAATGCTTCAAACAGTCTGTATACGTGCCATTACTGAGAGGCCAGTATTAGATTGCGACGCACCACTGGGTGTTTACTGTAACCCTTGGAGCTTCATATTGACGATGAAACACAGAAATTGCATCGTGATTGAATATAGTAGTTACAATGCCGACTTACGTTCAGGGGGAGCAATGCTTCAAACAGACTGTATACGTGAATTTCCTGAGAGGCTAGTATTAGATTGCGACGCACCACTGGGTGTTTACTGTAACCCTTGGAGCTTCATATTGACGATGAAGCACAGAAATTGGATCGGGATTGAATATAGTAGGCACAATGCCGACTTACGTCCTGGGGGAGCAATGCTTCAAACAGTCTCTATAGGTGCCTTTCCTGTGAGGCCAGTATTAGATTGCGACGCACCACTGGGTGTTTACTATTTCACTTGGAGCTTCATATTGACGATGAAACACAGAAATTGCATCGGGATTGAATTTAGTAGGCACAATGCCGACTTACGTCCAGGGGGAGCAATGCTACTAACAGTCTGTATATGTGCCGTTACTGAGAGTCCAGTATTAGATTGCGACGCAACACTGGGTGTTTCCTGTAATCCTTGCAGCTTCATATTGACGATGAAACACAGAAATTGCATCGGGATTGAATATAGTAGGCACAATGCCGACTTACGTCCAGGTGGAGTAATGCTTAAAACAGTCTGTATACGTGCCTTTCCTGAGAGGCCAGTATTAGATTGCGACGCACCACTGGGTGTTTACTGTAACCCTTGGAGCTTCATATTGACGATGAAACACAGAAATTGCATCGGTATTGAATACAGTAGGCACAATGCCGACTTACGTCCAGGGGGACCAATGCTTCAAACAGTCTGTAAACGTGCCTTTCCTGAGAGGCCAGTAATAGATTGCGACGCACCACTGGGTGTTTACTGTAACCCTTGGAGCTTCATATTGACGATGAAACACAGAAATTGCATCGTGATTGAATATAGTAGTTACAATGCTGACTTACGTTCAGGGGGAGCAATGCTTCAAACAGACTGTATACGTGCCTTTCCTGAGAGGCTAGTATTAGATTGCGACGCACCACTGGGTGTTTACTGTAATCCTTGGAGCTTCATATTGACCATGAAACACAGAAATTGCATCGGGATTGAATATAGTAGGCACAATGCCGACTTACATCCAGGGGGAGTAATGCTTCAAACAGTCTGTATACGTGCCGTTACTGAGAGGCCAGTATTAGATTGCACGCACCACTGGGTGTTTACTGTAACCCTTGGAGCTTCATATTGACGATGAAACACAGAAATTGCATCGGGATTGAATACAGTAGGCACAATGCCGACTTACGTCCAGGGGGACCAATGCTTCAAACAGTCTGTATACGTGCCTTTCCTGAGAGGCCAGTATTAGATTGCGACGCACCACTGGGTGTTTACTGTAACCCTTGGAGCTTCATATTGAAGATGAAACACCGAAATTGCATCGGGATTGAATATAGTAGTTACAATGCCGACTTACGTTCAGGGGGAGCAATGCTTCAAACAGTCTGTATACGTGCCTTTCCTGAGAGGCTAGTATTAGATTGCGACGCACCACTGGGTGTTTACTGTAACCCTTGGAGCTTCAAATAGACGATGAAACAGAGAAATTGCATCGGGATTGAGTATAGTAGGCACAGTGCTGATTTACTTCCACGGGGAGCAATGCTTCAAACAGTCTGTATACGTGCCGTTACAAAGAAGACCGTATAAGATTGCGACGCATCACTGGGTACTTACTGTAACCCTTGGAACTTCAAATTGACGATGAAACACAGAAATTGCATCAGGATTGAATATAGTAGGCAAAATGCCGATTTACGTCCAGGGGGAGCAATGCTTCAAACAGTCTGTATACGTGCCTTTCCTGAGAGGCCAGTATTAGATTGCGACGCACCACTGGGTGTTTACTGTAACCCTTGGAGCTTCATATTGACGATGAAACATAGAAATTGCATCGGTATTGAATACAGTAGGCACAATGCCGACTTACGTCCAGGGGGACCAATGCTTCAAACAGTCTGTAAACGTGCCTTTCCTGAGAGGCCAGTAATAGATTGCGACGCACCACTGGGTGTTTACTGTAACCCTTGGAGCTTCATATGGACGATGAAACACAGAAATTTAATCGGGATTGAATATAGTAGGCACAATGGCAACTTACGTCCAGGGGGAGCAACGCTTAAAACAGTCTGTATACGTGCCGTTACTGAGAGGCCAGTAATACATTGCGACGCACCACTGGGTGTTTACTGTAAACCTTGGAGCTTCATATTGACGATGAAACACAGAAATTGCATCGGGATTGAATATAGTAGGCACAATGCCGACTTACGTCCAGGGGGAGCAATGCTTCAAACAGTCTCTATAGGTGCCTTTCCTGTGAGGCCAGTATTAGATTGCGACGCACCACTGGGTGTTTACTATTTCACTTGGAGCTTCATATTGACGATGAAACACAGAAATTGCATCGGGATTGAATTTAGTAGGCACAATGCCGACTTACGTCCAGGGGCAGTAATGCTTCAAACAGTCTGTATACGTGCCGTTACAAAGAAGACCGTATAAGATTGCGACGCATCACTGGGTACTTACTGTAACCCTTGGAACTTCAAATTGACGATGAAACACAGAAATTGCATCGGGATTGAATATAGTAGTTACAATGCCGACTTACGTTCAGGGGGAGCAATGCTTCAAACAGTCTGTATACGTGCCTTTCCTGAGAGGCTAGTATTAGATTGCGACGCACCACTGGGTGTTTACTGTAACCCTTGGAGCTTCAAATAGACGATGAAACAGAGAAATTGCATCGGGATTGAGTATAGTAGGCACAGTGCTGATTTACTTCCAGGGGGAGCAATGCTTCAAACAGTCTGTATACGTGCCGTTACAAAGAAGACCGTATAAGATTGCGACGCATCACTGGGTACTTACTGTAACCCTTGGAACTTCAAATTGACGATGAAACACAGAAATTGCATCAGGATTGAATATAGTAGGCACAATGCCGATTTACGTCCAGGGGGAGCAATGCTTCAAACAGTCTGTATACGTGCCTTTCCTGAGAGGCCAGTATTAGATTGCGACGCACCACTGGGTGTTTACTGTAACCCTTGGAGCTTCATATTGACGATGAAACATAGAAATTGCATCGGTATTGAATACAGTAGGCACAATGCCGACTTACGTCCAGGGGGACCAATGCTTCAAACAGTCTGTAAACGTGCCTTTCCTGAGAGGCCAGTAATAGATTGCGACGCACCACTGGGTGTTTACTGTAACCCTTGGAGCTTCATATTGACGATGAAACACAGAAATTGCATCGTGATTGAATATAGTAGTTACAATGCCGACTTACGTTCAGGGGGAGCAATGCTTCAAACAGACTGTATACGTGAATTTCCTGAGAGGCTAGTATTAGATTGCGACGCACCACTGGGTGTTTACTGTAACCCTTGGAGCTTCATATTGACGATGAAGCACAGAAATTGGATCGGGATTGAATATAGTAGGCACAATGCCGACTTACGTCCTGGGGGAGCAATGCTTCAAACAGTCTCTATAGGTGCCTTTCCTGTGAGGCCAGTATTAGATTGCGACGCACCACTGGGTGTTTACTATTTCACTTGGAGCTTCATATTGACGATGAAACACAGAAATTGCATCGGGATTGAATTTAGTAGGCACAATGCCGACTTACGTCCAGGGGGAGTAATGCTTCAAACAGTCTGTATATGTGCCGTTACTGAGAGTCCAGTATTAGATTGCGACGCAACACTGGGTGTTTCCTGTAATCCTTGCAGCTTCATATTGACGATGAAACACAGAAATTGCATCGGGATTGAATATAGTAGGCACAATGCCGACTTACGTCCAGGTGGAGTAATGCTTAAAACAGTCTGTATACGTGCCTTTCCTGAGAGGCCAGTATTAGATTGCGACGCACCACTGGGTGTTTACTGTAACCCTTGGAGCTTCATATTGACGATGAAACACAGAAATTGCATCGGTATTGAATACAGTAGGCACAATGCCGACTTACGTCCAGGGGGAACAATGCTTCAAACAGTCTGTAAACGTGCCTTTCCTGAGAGGCCAGTAATAGATTGCGACGCACCACTGGGTGTTTACTGTAACCCTTGGAGCTTCATATTGACGATGAAACACAGAAATTGCATCGTGATTGAATATAGTAGTTACAATGCTGACTTACGTTCAGGGGGAGCAATGCTTCAAACAGACTGTATACGTGCCTTTCCTGAGAGGCCAGTATTAGATTGCGACGCACCACTGGGTGTTTACTGTAATCCTTGGAGCTTCATATTGACGATGAAGCACAGAAATTGCATCGGGATTGAATATAGTAGGCACAATGCCGACTTACGTCCTGGGGGAGCAATGCTTCAAACAGTCTCTATAGGTGCCTTTCCTGTGAGGGCAGTATTAGATTGCGACGCACCACTGGGTGTTTACTATTTCACTTGGAGCTTCATATTGACGATGAAACACAGAAATTGCATCGGGATTGAATTTAGTAGGCACAATGCCGACTTACGTCCAGGGGGAGTAATGCTTCAAACAGTCTGTATATGTGCCGTTACTGAGAGTCCAGTATTAGATTGCGACGCACCACTGGGTGTTTCCTGTAATCCTTGCAGCTTCATATTGACGATGAAACACAGAAATTGCATCGGGATTGAATATAGTAGGCACAATGCCGACTTACGTCCAGGTGGAGTAATGCTTAAAACAGTCTGTATACGTGCCTTTCCTGAGAGGCCAGTATTAGATTGCGACGCACCACTGGGTGTTTACTGTAACCCTTGGAGCTTCATATTGACGATGAAACATAGAAATTGCATCGGTATTGAATACAGTAGGCACAATGCCGACTTACGTCCAGGGGGACCAATGCTTCAAACAGTCTGTAAACGTGCCTTTCCTGAGAGGCCAGTAATAGATTGCGACGCACCACTGGGTGTTTACTGTAACCCTTGGAGCTTCATATTGACGATGAAACACAGAAATTGCATCGTGATTGAATATAGTAGTTACAATGCCGACTTACGTTCAGGGGGAGCAATGCTTCAAACAGACTGTATATGTGCCTTTCCTGAGAGGCTAGTATTAGATTGCGACGCACCACTCGGTGTTTACTGTAACCCTTGGAGCTTCATATTGACGATGAAGCACAGAAATTGCATCGGGATTGAATATAGTAGGCACAATGCCGACTTACGTCCTGGGGGAGCAATGCTTCAAACAGTCTCTATGGGTGCCTTTCCTGAGAGGCCAGTATTAGATTGCGACGCACCACTGGGTGTTTACTATTTCACTTGGAGCTTCATATCGACGATGAAACACAGAAATTGCATTGGGATTGAATATAGTAGGCACAATGCCGACTTACGTCCAGGGGGAGTAATGCTTCAAACAGTCTGTGTATGTGCCGTTACTGAGAGACCAGTATTAGATTGCGACGCACCACTGGGTGTTTACTGTAATCCGTGGAGCTTCATATTGACAATTAAACACAGAAATTGCATCGGGAATGAATATAGTAGACACAATGCCGACTTACGTCCAGGTGGAGTAATGCTTCAAACAGTCTGTATACGTGCCTTTCCTGAGAGGCCAGTATTAGATTGCGACGCACCACTGGGTGTTTACTGTAACCCTTGGATCTTCATATTGACGATGAAACACTGAAATTGCATCGGGATACAGTAGGCACAATGCCGACTCACGTCAAGGGGAGCAATGCTTCAAACACTCTGTATACGTGCCTTTCCTGAGAGGCCAGTATTAGATTGCGACGCACCACTGGGTGTTTACTGTAACCCTTGGAGCTTCATATTGACGATGAAACACAGAAATTGCATCGGGATTGAATATAGTAGGCACAATGCCGACTTACGTCCAGGGGGAGCAATGCTTCAAACAGTCTCTATAGGTGCCTTTCCTGAGAGGCCAGTATTAGATTGCGACGCACCACTGGGTGTTTACTATTTCACTTGGAGCTTCATATTGACGATGAAACACAGAAATTGCATCGGGATTGAATATAGTAGGCACAATGCCGACTTACGTCCAGGGGGAGTAATGCTTCAAACAGTCTGTATATGTGCCGTTACTGAGAGTCCAGTATTAGATTGCGACGCACCACTGGGTGTTTACTGTAACCCTTGGAGCTTCATATTGACGATGAAACACAGAAATTGCATCGGGATTGAATACAGTAGGCACAATGCCGACTTACATCCAGGGGGAACAATGCTTCAAACCGTCTGTATACGTGCCGTTACTGAGAGGCCAGTATGAGATTTCGACGCACCACTGGGTGTTTACTGTAACCCTTGGAGCTTCAAATAGACGATGAAACAGAGAAATTGCATCGGGATTGACTATAGTAGGCACAGTGCTGATTTACTTCCAGGGGGAGCAATGCTTCAAACAGTCTGTATACGTGCCGTTACAAAGAAGACCGTATAAGATTGCGACGCATCACTGGGTACTTACTGTCACCCTTGGAACTTCAAATTGACGATGAAACACAGAAATTGCATCAGGATTGAATATAGTAGGCACAATGCCGATTTACGTCCAGGGGGAGCAATGCTTCAAACAGTCTGTATACGTGCCTTTCCTGAGAGGCCAGTATTAGATTGCGTCGCACCACTGGGTGTTTATTGTAACCCTTGGAGCTTCATATTGACGATGAAACACAGAAATTGCATCGGGATACAGTAGGCACAATGCCGACTCACGTCCAGGGGAGCAATGCCTCAAACAGTCTGTATACGTGCCTTTCCTGAGAGGCCAGTATTAGATTGCGACGCACCACTGGGTGTTTACTGTAACCCTTGGAGCTTCATATTGGCGATGAAACACAAAAATTGCATCGGGATTGAATATAGTAGGCACAATGCCGACTTACGTCCAGGGGGAGCAATGCTTCAAACAGTCTCTATAGGTGCCTTTCCTGAGAGGCCAGTATCAGATTGCGACGCACCACTGGGTGTTTACTATTTCAATTGGAGCTTCATATTGACGATGAAACACAGAAATTGCATCGGGATTGAATATAGTAGTTACAATGCCGATTTACGTTCAGGGGGAGCAATGCTTCAAACAGTCTGTATACGTGCCTTTACTGAGAGGCTAGTATTAGATTGCGACGCACCACTGGGTGTTTACTGTAACCCTTGGAGCTTCATATTGACGACGAAATACTGAATTTGCTCGGGGTTGAATATAGTTGGCACAATGCCGTCTTATGTCCAGGGGGAGGAATGCTTCAAACAGTCTGTATACGTGACGTTACTGAGAGGCCAGTATTAGATTGCGACACCCCACTGGGTGTTTACTGTAACCCTTGGAGCTTCATATTGACGACGAAACACTGAAATTGCTCGGGGTTGAATATAGTTGGCACAATGCCGTCTTATGTCCAGGGGGAGGAATGCTTCAAACAGTCTGTATACGTGACGTTACTGAGTGGCCAGTATTAGATTGCGACACACCACTGGGTGTTTACTGTAACCCTTGGAGCTTCATATTGACGATGAAACACAGAAATTGCATCGGGATTGAATATAGTAGGCACAATGCCGATTTACTTCCAGGGGGAGCAATGCTTCAAACAGTCTGTATACGTGCCGTTACAAAGAGGCCAGTATTAGATTGCGACGCACCACTGGGTGTTTACTGTAACCCTTGGAACTTCAAATTGACGATGAAACACAGAAATTGTATCTGGATTGAATATAGTAGGCACAATGCCGACTTACATCCAGGGGGGTAATGCTTCACACAGTCTGTATACGTGCCGTTACTGAGAGGCCGGTAATAGATTGCGACGCACCACTGGGTGTTACTGTAACCCTTGGAGCTTCATATTGACGATTAAACACAGAAATTGCATCGGGATTAAATATAGTAGGCACAATGCCGATTTACGTCTAGGGGGAAGAATGCTTCAAACAGTCTGTATACGTGCCTGTCCTGAGAGGCCAGAATTAGATTGCGACGCACCACTGGGTGTTTACTGTAACCCTTGGAGCTTCATATTGACGATGAAACACAGAAATTGCATCGGGAATTAATATAGTAGGCACAATGCCGACTTACGTCCAGGGGGAGCAATGCTTCAAACAGTCTGTATACGTGCCTTTCCTGAGAGGCCAGTAACACATTTCGACGCCCCACTGGGTGTTTACTGTAACCCTTGGATCTTCATATTGACGATGAAACACAGAAACTTCTCGGGGTTGAATATAGTTGGCACAATGACGACTTACGTCCAGGGGAGGAATGCTTTAAACAGTCTGTATACGTGCCGTTACTGAGACGCCAGTATTAGATTGCGACGCACCACTGGGTGTTTACTGTAACCCTTAGAGCTTCACAATGACGATGAAACACAGAAATTGCATCGGGATTGAATATAGTAGGCACAATGCCGACTTACGTGCAGGGGGAGCAATGCTTAAAACAGTCTGTATTCGTGCCTTTCCTGAGAGGCCAGTATTAGATTGCGACGAACCACTGGGTGTTTACTAATTCACTTGGAGCTTCATATTTACGATGAAACACAGAAATTGCATCGGGATTGAATATATTATGCACAATGCCGACTTACGTCTAGGGGGAGTAATGCTTCAAACAGTCTGTATATGTGCCGTCCTGAGAGGCTAATATTAGATTGCGACGCACCACTGGGTGTTTACTGTAATCCTTGGAGCTTCATATTGACGATTAAACACAGAAATTGGATCGGGATTGAATATAGTAGGCACAATGCCGACTTACGTCCAGGTGGAGTAAAGCTTCAACAGTCTGTATACGTGCCTTTCCTGAGAGGCCAGTATTAGATTGCGACGCACCACTGGGTGTTTACTGTAACCCTTGGAGCTTCATATTGACGATGAAACACAGAAATTGCATCGGGATTGAAAATAGTAGGCACAATGCCGAGTTACGTCCACGGGGAACAATGCTTCAAACAGTCTGTATACGTGCCGTTACTGAGAGGCCAGTATTAGATTGCGACGCACCACAGGGCGTATACTGTAACCCTTGGAGCTTCATATTGACGATGAAACACAGAAATTGCATCGGGATTGAATATTGTAGGCACAATGCCGACTTACGTCCAGGGGGAGCAGTGCTTCAAACAGTCTGTATACGTGCCGTCACTAAGAGGCCAGTATTAGATTGCGACGCACCACAGGGTGTTTACTGTAACCCTTGGAGCTTCATATTGACGATGAAACACAGAAATTGCTCTGGGTTGAATGTAGTTGGCACAATGCCGACTTACGTCCAGTGGACGGAATGCTTCAAACAGTCTGTATACGTGCCATTACTGAGAGGCCAGTATTAGATTGCGACGCACCACTGGGTGTTTACTGTAACCCTTGGAGCTTCATATTGACGATGAAACACAGAAATTGCATCGTGATTGAATATAGTAGTTACAATGCCGACTTACGTTCAGGGGGAGCAATGCTTCAAACAGACTGTATACGTGAATTTCCTGAGAGGCTAGTATTAGATTGCGACGCACCACTGGGTGTTTACTGTAACCCTTGGAGCTTCATATTGACGATGAAGCACAGAAATTGGATCGGGATTGAATATAGTAGGCACAATGCCGACTTACGTCCTGGGGGAGCAATGCTTCAAACAGTCTCTATAGGTGCCTTTCCTGTGAGGCCAGTATTAGATTGCGACGCACCACTGGGTGTTTACTATTTCACTTGGAGCTTCATATTGACGATGAAACACAGAAATTGCATCGGCATTGAATTTAGTAGGCACAATGCCGACTTACGTCCAGGGGGAGTAATGCTACTAACAGTCTGTATATGTGCCGTTACTGAGAGTCCAGTATTAGATTGCGACGCAACACTGGGTGTTTCCTGTAATCCTTGCAGCTTCATATTGACGATGAAACACAGAAATTGCATCGGGATTGAATATAGTAGGCACAATGCCGACTTACGTCCAGGTGGAGTAATGCTTAAAACAGTCTGTATACGTGCCTTTCCTGAGAGGCCAGTATTAGATTGCGACGCACCACTGGGTGTTTACTGTAACCCTTGGAGCTTCATATTGACGATGAAACACAGAAATTGCATCGGTATTGAATACAGTAGGCACAATGCCGACTTACGTCCAGGGGGACCAATGCTTCAAACAGTCTGTAAACGTGCCTTTCCTGAGAGGCCAGTAATAGATTGCGACGCACCACTGGGTGTTTACTGTAACCCTTGGAGCTTCATATTGACGATGAAACACAGAAATTGCATCGTGATTGAATATAGTAGTTACAATGCTGACTTACGTTCAGGGGGAGCAATGCTTCAAACAGACTGTATACGTGCCTTTCCTGAGAGGCTAGTATTAGATTGCGACGCACCACTGGGTGTTTACTGTAATCCTTGGAGCTTCATATTGACGATGAAGCACAGAAATTGCATCGGGATTGAATATAGTAGGCACAATGCCGACTTACGTCCTGGGGGAGCAATGCTTCATACAGTCTCTATAGGTGCCTTTCCTGTGAGGGCAGTATTAGATTGCGACGCACCACTGGGTGTTTACTATTTCACTTGGAGCTTCATATTGACGATGAAACACAGAAATTGCATCGGGATTGAATTTAGTAGGCACAATGCCGACTTACGTCCAGGGGGAGTAATGCTTCAAACAGTCTGTATATGTGCCGTTACTGAGAGTCCAGTATTAGATTGCGACGCACCACTGGGTGTTTCCTGTAATCCTTGCAGCTTCATATTGACGATGAAACACAGAAATTGCATCGGGATTGAATATAGTAGGCACAATGCCGACTTACGTCGAGGTGGAGTAATGCTTAAAACAGTCTGTATACGTGCCTTTCCTGAGAGGCCAGTATTAGATTGCGACGCACCACTGGGTGTTTACTGTAACCCTTGGAGCTTCATATTGACGATGAAACATAGAAATTGCATCGGTATTGAATACAGTAGGCACAATGCCGACTTACGTCCAGGGGGACCAATGCTTCAAACAGTCTGTAAACGTGCCTTTCCTGAGAGGCCAGTAATAGATTGCGACGCACCACTGGGTGTTTACTGTAACCCTTGGAGCTTCATATTGACGATGAAACACAGAAATTGCATCGTGATTGAATATAGTAGTTACAATGCCGACTTACGTTCAGGGGGAGCAATGCTTCAAACAGACTGTATACGTGCCTTTCCTGAGAGGCTAGTATTAGATTGCGACGCACCACTTGGTGTTTACTGTAACCCTTGGAGCTTCATATTGACGATGAAGCACAGAAATTGCATCGGGATTGAATATAGTAGGCACAATGCCGACTTACGTCCTGGGGGAGCAATGCTTCAAACAGTCTCTATGGGTGCCTTTCCTGAGAGGCCAGTATTAGATTGCGACGCACCACTGGGTGTTTACTATTTCACTTGGAGCTTCATATCGACGATGAAACACAGAAATTGCATTGGGATTGAATATAGTAGGCACAATGCCGACTTACGTCCAGGGGGAGTAATGCTTCAAACAGTCTGTGTATGTGCCGTTACTGAGAGACCAGTATTAGATTGCGACGCACCACTGGGTGTTTACTGTAATCCGTGGAGCTTCATATTGACAATTAAACACAGAAATTGCATCGGGAATGAATATAGTAGGCACAATGCCGACTTACGTCCAGGTGGAGTAATGCTTCAAACAGTCTGTATACGTGCCTTTCCTGAGAGGCCAGTATTAGATTGCGACGCACCACTGGGTGTTTACTGTAACCCTTGGATCTTCATATTGACGATGAAACACTGAAATTGCATCGGGATACAGTAGGCACAATGCCGACTCACGTCAAGGGGAGCAATGCTTCAAACACTCTGTATACGTGCCTTTCCTGAGAGGCCAGTATTAGATTGCGACGCACCACTGGGTGTTTACTGTAACCCTTGGAGCTTCATATTGACGATGAAACACAGAAATTGCATCGGGATTGAATATAGTAGGCACAATGCAGACTTACGTCCAGGGGGAGCAATGCTTCAAACAGTCTCTATAGGTGCCTTTCCTGAGAGGCCAGTATTAGATTGCGACGCACCACTGGGTGTTTACTATTTCACTTGGAGCTTCATATTGACGATGAAACACAGAAATTGCATCGGGATTGAATATAGTAGGCACAATGCCGACTTACGTCCAGGGGGAGTAATGCTTCAAACAGTCTGTATATGTGCCGTTACTGAGAGTCCAGTATTAGATTGCGACGCACCACTGGGTGTTTACTGTAACCCTTGGAGCTTCATATTGACGATGAAACACAGAAATTGCATCGGGATTGAATACAGTAGGCACAATGCCGACTTACATCCAGGGGGACCAATGCTTCAAACCGTCTGTATACGTGCCGTTACTGAGAGGCCAGTATTAGATTTCGACGCACCACTGGGTGTTTACTGTAACCCTTGGAGCTTCATATTGACGATGAAACACAGAAATTGCATCGGGATTGAATATAGTAGGCACAATGCCGACTTACGTCCAGGGGGAGCAATGCTTCAAACAGTCTCTATAGGTGCCTTCCCTGAGAGGCCAGTATTAGATTGCGACGCACCACTGGGTGTTTACTATTTCACTTGGAGCTTCATATTGACCATGAAACACAGAAATTGCATCGGGATTGAATATAGTAGGCACAATGCCGACTTACGTCCAGGGGAGTAATGCTTCAAACAGTCTGTATACGTGCCTTTCCTGAGAGGCCAGTATTAGATTGCGACGCACCACTGGGTGTTTACTGTAACCCTTGGAGCTTCATATTGAAGATGAAACACCGAAATTGCATCGGGATTGAATATAGTAGTTACAATGCCGACTTACGTTCAGGGGGAGCAATGCTTCAAACAGCCTGTATACGTGCCTTTCCTGAGAGGCTAGTATTAGATTGTGACGCACCACTGGGTGTTTACTGTAACCCTTGGAGCTTCAAATAGACGATGAAACAGAGAAATTGCATCGGGATTGACTATAGTAGGCACAGTGCTGATTTACTTCCAGGGGGAGCAATGCTTCAAACAGTCTGTATACGTGCCGTTACAAAGAAGACCGTATAAGATTGCGACGCATCACTGGGTACTTACTGTCACCCTTGGAACTTCAAATTGACGATGAAACACAGAAATTGCATCAGGATTGAATATAGTAGGCACAATGCCGATTTACGTCCAGGGGGAGCAATGCTTCAAACAGTCTGTATACGTGCCTTTCCTGAGAGGCCAGTATTAGATTGCGTCGCACCACTGGGTGTTTATTGTAACCCTTGGAGCTTCATATTGACGATGAAACACAGAAATTGCATCGGGATACAGTAGGCACAATGCCGACTCACGTCCAGGGGAGCAATGCCTCAAACAGTCTGTATACGTGCCTTTCCTGAGAGGCCAGTATTAGATTGCGACGCACCACTGGGTGTTTACTGTAACCCTTGGAGCTTCATATTGGCGATGAAACACAAAAATTGCATCGGGATTGAATATAGTAGGCACAATGCCGACTTACGTCCAGGGGGAGCAATGCTTCAAACAGTCTCTATAGGTGCCTTTCCTGAGAGGCCAGTATCAGATTGCGACGCACCACTGGGTGTTTACTATTTCAATTGGAGCTTCATATTGACGATGAAACACAGAAATTGCATCGGGATTGAATATAGTAGTTACAATGCCGATTTACGTTCAGGGGGAGCAATGCTTCAAACAGTCTGTATACGTGCCTTTACTGAGAGGCTAGTATTAGATTGCGACGCACCACTGGGTGTTTACTGTAACCCTTGGAGCTTCATATTGACGACGAAACACTGAATTTGCTCGGGGTTGAATATAGTTGGCACAATGCCGTCTTATGTCCAGGGGGAGGAATGCTTCAAACAGACTGTATACGTGACGTTACTGAGAGGCCAGTATTAGATTGCGACACCCCACTGGGTGTTTACTGTAACCCTTGGAGCTTCATATTGACGACGAAACACTGAAATTGCTCGGGGTTGAATATAGTTGGCACAATGCCGTCTTATGTCCAGGGGGAGGAATGCTTCAAACAGTCTGTATACGTGACGTTACTGAGTGGCCAGTATTAGATTGCGACACACCACTGGGTGTTTACTGTAACCCTTGGAGCTTCATATTGACGATGAAACACAGAAATTGCATCGGGATTGAATATAGTAGGCACAATGCCGATTTACTTCCAGGGGGAGCAATGCTTCAAACAGTCTGTATACGTGCCGTTACAAAGAGGCCAGTATTAGATTGCGACGCACCACTGGGTGTTTACTGTAACCCTTGGAACTTCAAATTGACGATGAAACACAGAAATTGTATCTGGATTGAATATAGTAGGCACAATGCCGACTTACATCCAGGGGGGTAATGCTTCACACAGTCTGTATACGTGCCGTTACTGAGAGGCCGGTAATAGATTGCGACGCACCACTGGGTGTTACTGTAACCCTTGGAGCTTCATATTGACGATTAAACACAGAAATTGCATCGGGATTAAATATAGTAGGCACAATGCCGATTTACGTCTAGGGGGAAGAATGCTTCAAACAGTCTGTATACGTGCCTGTCCTGAGAGGCCAGAATTAGATTGCGACGCACCACTGGGTGTTTACTGTAACCCTTGGAGCTTCATATTGACGATGAAACACAGAAATTGCATCGGGAATTAATATAGTAGGCACAATGCCGACTTACGTCCAGGGGGAGCAATGCTTCAAACAGTCTGTATACGTGCCTTTCCTGAGAGGCCAGTAACACATTTCGACGCCCCACTGGGTGTTTACTGTAACCCTTGGATCTTCATATTGACGATGAAACACAGAAACTTCTCGGGGTTGAATATAGTTGGCACAATGACGACTTACGTCCAGGGGAGGAATGCTTTAAACAGTCTGTATACGTGCCGTTACTGAGACGCCAGTATTAGATTGCGACGCACCACTGGGTGTTTACTGTAACCCTTAGAGCTTCACAATGACGATGAAACACAGAAATTGCATCGGGATTGAATATAGTAGGCACAATGCCGACTTACGTGCAGGGGGAGCAATGCTTAAAACAGTCTGTATTCGTGCCTTTCCTGAGAGGCCAGTATTAGATTGCGACGCACCACTGGGTGTTTACTAATTCACTTGGAGCTTCATATTTACGATGAAACACAGAAATTGCATCGGGATTGAATATATTATGCACAATGCCGACTTACGTCTAGGGGGAGTAATGCTTCAAACAGTCTGTATATGTGCCGTCCTGAGAGGCTAATATTAGATTGCGACGCACCACTGGGTGTTTACTGTAATCCTTGGAGCTTCATATTGACGATTAAACACAGAAATTGGATCGGGATTGAATATAGTAGGCACAATGCCGACTTACGTCCAGGTGGAGTAATGCTTCAACAGTCTGTATACGTGCCTTTCCTGAGAGGCCAGTATTAGATTGCGACGCACCACTGGGTGTTTACTGTAACCCTTGGAGCTTCATATTGACGATGAAACACAGAAATTGCATCGGGATTGAAAATAGTAGGCACAATGCCGAGTTACGTCCACGGGGAACAATGCTTCAAACAGTCTGTATACGTGCCGTTACTGAGAGGCCAGTATTAGATTGCGACGCACCACAGGGCGTATACTGTAACCCTTGGAGCTTCATATTGACGATGAAACACAGAAATTGCATCGGGATTGAATATTGTAGGCACAATGCCGACTTACGTCCAGGGGGAGCAGTGCTTCAAACAGTCTGTATACGTGCCATTACTAAGAGGCCAGTATTAGATTGCGACGCACCACAGGGTGTTTACTGTAACCCTTGGGGCTTCATATTGACGATGAAACACAGAAATTGCATCGAGATTGGATATAGTACGCACGATGCCGACTTACGTCCAGGGGGAGCAATGCTTCAAACAGTCTGTATACGTGCCATTACTGAGAGGCCAGTATTAGATTGCGACGCACCACTGGGTGTTTACTGTAACCCTTGGAGCCTCATATTGACGATGAAACACAGAAATTGCTCTGGGTTGAATGTAGTTGGCACAATGCCGACTTACGTCCAGTGGACGGAATGCTTCAAACAGTCTGTATACGTGCCATTACTGAGAGGCCAGTATTAGATTGCGACGCACCACTGGGTGTTTACTGTAACCCTAGGAGCTTCATATTGACGATGAAACACAGAAATTGCATCGGGATTGAATATAGTTGGCACAATGCCGACTTACGTCCAGGGGTAGCAATGCTTCAAACAGTCTGTATACGTGCCGTTACTGAGAGGCCAGAGTTAGATTGCGACAAGCCACTGGGTGTTTACTGTAACCCTTGGAGCTTCATATTGACGATGAGACACAGAAATTGCATCGTGATTGAAAATAGTAGGCACAATGCCGTGTTTCGACCAGGGGGAGCAATGCTTCAAACAGTCTGTATATGTGCCATTACTGAGAGGCCAGTATTAGATTGCGACGCACCACTGGGTGTTTACTGTAACACTTGGAGCTTCATATTGACGATGAAACACAGATATTGCATTGGGATTGAATATAGTAGGCACAATGCCGACTTACGTCCAGGGGGAGCAGTGCTTCAAACAGTCTGTATACGTGCCGCTACTAAGAGGCCAGTATTAGATTGCGACGCACCACAGGGTGTTTACTGTAACCCTTGGAGCTTCATATTGACGATGAAACACAGAAATTGCATCGGGATTGAATATAGTACGCACAATGCTGACTTACGTCCAGGGGGAGCAATGCCTCAAACAGTCTGTATACGTGCCATTACTGAGAGGCCAGTATTAGATTGCGACGCACCACTGTGTGTTTACTGTAACCTCATATTGACGATGAAACACAGAAATTGCTCGGGGTTGAATATAGTTGGCACAATGCCGACTTACGTCCAGGGGGAGGAATGCTTAAAACAGTCTGTATACGTGCCGTTACTGAGAGGCCAGTGATAGATTGCGACGCACCACTGGGTGTTTACTGTAACCCTCGGAGCTTCATATTGACGATGAAACACAGAAATTGCATAGGGATTGAATATAGTAGGCACAATGCCGACTTACGTCCAGGGGGAGCAATGCTTCAAACAGTCTGTATACGTGCCGTTACTAAGAGGCAAGTATTAGATTGCGACGCACAACTGGGTGTTTACTGTAACCGTTGGAGCTTCATACTGACGATGAAAATACAGAAATTGCTCGGGGTTGAATATAGTTGGCACAATGCCGACTTACGTCCAGGGGGTGGAATGCTTCAAACAGTCTGTATACGTGCCATTACTGAGAGGCCAGTATTAGAATGTGACGCACCACTGGGTGTTTACTGTAACCCTAGGAGCTTGATATTGACGATGAGACACAGAAATTGCATCGGGATTGAATATAGTTGGCACAATGACGACTTACGTCCAAGAGAGCAATGCTTCAAACAGTCTGTATACGTGCCGTTACTGAGAGGCCAGTGTTATATTGCGACGGACCACTGGGTGTTTACTGTAACCCTTGGAGCTTCATATTGACGATGAAACACAGAAATTGCATCGGGATTGAATATAGTAGGCACAATGCCGACTTACGTCCAGGGGGAGCAATGCTTCAAACATTCTGTATACGTGCCGTTACTGAGAGGCCACTATTAGATTGCGGCGCACCACTGGGTGTTTACTGTAACCCTTGGAGCTTCATATTGACCACGAAACACAGAAATTGCATCGGGATTGAACATAGTAGGCACAATGCCAACTTACGTCCAGGGGGAACAAATCTTCAAACATTCTGTATACGTGCCGTTACTAAGAGGCCAGTATTAGTTTGCGACGCACCACTGGGTGTTTACTGTAACCCTTGGAGCTTCATATTGACGATGAAACACAGAAATTGCATCGGGATTGAATATAGTAGGCACAATGCCGACTTACGTCCAGGGGGAGCACTGCTTCAAACAGTCTGTATACGTGCCGTTACTGAGAGGCCAGTATTAGATTGCGACGCACCACTGGGTGTTTACTGTAACCCTTGGAGCTTCATATTGACGATGAAACACAGAAATTGCATCGGGATTGAATATAGTTGGCACAATGCCGACTTACGTCCAGGGGGGCAATGCTTCAAACAGTCTGTATGCGTGCCGTTACTGAGAGGCCAGTATTAGATTGCGACGCACCACTGGGTGTTTACTGTAACCCTTGCAACTTCATATTGACGATGAAACACAGAAATTGCATCGGGATTGAATATAGTTGGCACAATGCCGAATTACGTCCAGGGGGGCAATGCTTCAAACTGTCTGTATACGTGCCGTTACTGAGAGGCCAGTATTAGATTGCGACGCTTCACTGGGTGTTTACTGTGACCCTTGGAGCTTCATATTGACGACGAAACACTGAAATTGCTCGGGGTTGAATATAGTTGGCACAATGCCGACTTATGTCCAGGGGGAGGAATGCTTCAAACAGTCTGTATACGTGACGTTACTGAGAGGCCAGTATTAGATTGCGACGCACCACTGGGTGTTTACTGTAATCCTTGGAGCTTCATATTGACGATGAAACACAGAAATTGCATCGGGATTGAATATAGTAGGCACAATGCCGATTTACTTCCAGAGGGAGCAATGCTTCAAACTGTCTGTATACGTGCCGTTACAAAGAGGCCAGTATTAGATTGCGACGCACCACTGGGTGTTTACTGTAACCCTTGGAACTTCAAATTGACGATGAAACACAGAAATTGTATCAGGATTGAATATAGTAGGCACAATGCCGACTTACATCCAGGGGGGTAATGCTTCAAACAGTCTGTATACGTGCCGTTACTGAGAGGCCGGTATTAGATTGCGACGCACCACTGGGTGTTACTGTAACCCTTGGAGCTTCATATTGACGATTAAACAGAGAAATTGCATCGGGATTTAATATAGTAGGCACAATGCCGATTTACCTCTAGGGGGAGGAATGCTTCAAACAGTCTGTATACGTGCCTTTCCTGAGAGGCCAGAATTAGATTGCGACGCACCACTGGGTGTTTACTGTAACCCTTGGAGCTTCATATTGACGATGAAACACAGAAATTGCATCGGGAATTAATATAGTAGGCACAATGCCGACTTACGTCCAGGGGGAGAAATGCTTCAAACAGTCTGTATACGTGCCTTTCCTGAGAGGCCAGTAACATATTTCGACGCACCACTGGGTGTTTACTGTAACCCTTGGATCTTCATATTGACGATGAAACACAGAAACTTCTCGGGGTTGAATATAGTTGGCACAATGACGACTTACGTCCAGGGGAGGAATGCTTCAAACAGTCTGTATACGTGCCGTTACTGAGAGGCCAGTATTAGATTGCGACGCACCACTGGGTGTTTACTGTAACCCTTAGAGCTTCACAATGACGATGAAACACAGAAATTGCATCGGGATTGAATATAGTAGGCACAATGCCGACTTACGTGCAGGGGGAGCAATGCTTAAAACAGTCTGTATTCGTGCCGTTACTGAGAGGCCAGTATTAGATTGCGACGCATCACAGTGTGTTTACTGTAACCCTTGGAGCTTCATATTGACGATGAAACACAGAAATTGCATCGGGATTGAATATAGTAGGCACAATGCCGAGTTACGTCCAGGGGGAGCAATGCTTCAAACAGTCTGTATACGTGCCGGTACTGAGAGGCAAGTACTAGATTGCGACGCACAACTGGGTGTTTACTGTAACCCTTGGAGCTTCATATTGACGATGAAACACAGAAATTGCTCGGGGTTGAATATAGTTGGCACAATGCCGACTTACGTCCAGGGGGTGGAATGCTTCAAACAGTCTGTATACGTGCCATTACTGAGAGGCCAGTATTAGATTTCTGCGCACCACTGTTTGTTTACTGTAACCCTTGGAGGTTCATATTGACGATGAAACACAGAAATTGCATCGGGATTGAATATAGTTGGCACAATGCCGACTTACGTACAGTGGGAGCAATGCTTCAAACAGTCTGTATACGTGCCGTTACTGAGACTCCAGTGTTAGATTGCGACGAACCACTGGATGTTTGCTGTAACCCTTGGAGCATCATATTGACGATGAAACACAGAAATTGCATCGGGATTGAATATAGTAGGCACAATGACGACTTACGTCCAGGGGGAGCAATGCTTCAAACAGTCTGTATACGTGCCGTTACTGAGAGGCCAGTATTACATTGCGACGCACCACTGGGTGTTTACTGTAACCCTTGGAGCTTCATAATGACGATGAAACACAGAAATTGCATCGGGATTGAAAATAGTAGGCACAATGCCGACTTATGTTCAGGTGGGGCAATGCTTCAAACAGTCTGTATACGTGCCTTTCCTGAGAGGCCAGTATTAGATTGCGACGCACCACTTGGTGTTAACTGTAACCCTTCGAGCTTCATATTGACGATGAAACACAGAAATTGCATCGGGATTGAAAATAGTAGGCACAATGCAGACTTACGTCAAGGGGGAGTAATGCTTCAAACAGTCTGTATACGTGCCGTTACTGAGAGGCCAGTGTTAGATTGCGACGAACCACTGGATGTTTACTGTAACCCTTGGAGCTTCATATTGATGATGAATGACAGAAATTGCATCGGGATTGAATATAGTAGGCACAATGCCAACTTATGATCAGGTGGAGCAATGCTTCAAACAGTCTGTATACGTGCCTTTCCTGAGAGGCCAGTATTAGATTGCGACGCACCACTTGGTGTTAACTGTAACCCTTCGAGCTTCATATTGACGATGAAACACAGAAATTGCATCGGGATTGAATATAGTAGGCACAATGCCGACTTACGTCCAGGGGGAGTAATTCTTCAAACAGTCTGTATATGTGCCGTTACTGAGAGGTCAGTATTAGATTGCGACGCACCACTGGGTGTTTACTGTAACCCTTGGAGCTTCATATTGACGATGAAACACAGAAATTTAATCTCGATTGAATATAGTAGGCACAATGCCGACTTACGGCCAGGGGGAGCAATGCTTCAAACAGTCTGTATACGTGCCGTTACTGAGAGGCCAGTATTACATTGCGACGCACCACTGGGTGTTTACTGTAACCCTTGGAGCTTCATAATGACGATGAAACACAGAAATTGCATCGGGATTGAAAATAGTAGGCACAATGCCGACTTACGTCCAGGGGGAGCAATGCTTCAAACAGTCTGTTTACGTGCCGTTACTGAGAGGCCAGTATTAGATTGCGACGCACCACTGGGTGTTTTCTGTTACCCTTGGAGCTTCATATTGACGATGAAACACAGAAATTGCATCGGGATTGAATATAGTTGGCACAATGCCGACTTACGTCCAGTGGGAGTAATGCTTGAAACAGTATGTATACGTGCCGTTACTGAGAGGCCAGTATTAGATTTCGACGCAGCACTGGGAGTTTACTGTAACCCTTGGAGCTTCATATTGACGATGAAACACAGAAATTGCATCGGGATTGAATATAGTAGGCACAATGCCGACTTTCATCCAGGGGGAGCAATGATTCAAACAGTCTCTACAGGTGCCTTTCCTGAGAGGCCAGTATTAGATTGCGTCGCACCACTGGGTGTTTACTATTTCACTTGGAGCTTCATATTGACGATGAAACACAGAAATTGCATTGGGATTGAATATAGTAGGCACAATGCCGACTTACGTCCAGGGGGAGTAATGCTTCAAACATTCTGTGTATGTGCCGTTACTGAGAGTCCAGTATTAGATTGCGACGCACCACTGGGTGTTTACTGTAATCCTTGGAGCTTCATATTGACGATTAAACACAGAAATTGCATCGGGATTGAATATAGTAGGCACAATGCCGACTTACGTCCAGGTGGAGTAATGCTTCAAAGAGTCTGTATACGTGCCTTTCCTGAGAGGCCGGTATTAGATTGCGACGCACCACTGGGTGTTTACTGTAACCCTTGGAGCTTCATATTGACGATGAAACACAGAAATTGCATCGGGATACAGTAGGCACAATGCCGACTCACGTCCAGGGGAGCAATGCTTCAAACAGTCTGTATACGTGCCTGTCCTGAGAGGCCAGTATTAGATTGCGACGCACCACTGGTTGTTTACTGAAAACCTTGGAGCTTCATATTGACGATGAAACACAGAAATTGCATCGGGATAGAATATAGTAGGCACAATGCCGACTTACGTCCAGGGGGAGCAATGCTTCAAACAGTTTCTTAGTTGCCTTTCCTGGGAGGCCAGTATTAGATTGCGACGCACCACTGGGTGTTTACTGTAATCCTTGGAGCTTCATATTGACGATTAAACACAGAAATTGCATCGGAATTGAATATAGTTGGCACAATGCCGACTTACGTCCAGGTGGAGTAATGCTTCAAACAGTCTGTATACGTGCCTTTCCTGAGAGGCCAGTATTAGATTGCGACGCACCACTGGGTGTTTACTGTAACCCTTGGAGCTTCATATTGACGATGAAACACAGAAATTGCATCGGGATTGAATATAGCAGTTACAATGCCGACTTACGTTCAGGGGGAGCAATGCTTCAAACAGTCAGAATACGTGCCTTTCCTGAGAGGCTAGTACTAGATTGCGATGCACCACTGGGTGTTTACTGTAACCCTTGGAGCTTCATATTGACGATGAAACAGGAAAATTGCATCGGGATTGAATATAGTAAGCACAATGCCGATTTACTTCCAGGGGGAGCAATGCTTCAAACAGTCTGTATACGTGCCGTAACATAGAGGCCAGTGTTAGATTGCGACGCACCACTGGGTACTTACTAAAACCCCTGGAGCTTCAAATTGACGATGAAACACAGAAATTGCATCAGGATTGAATATAGTAGGCACAATGCCGACTTACGTCCAGGGGGAGTAATGCCTCAAACAGTCTGCATACGTGCCGTTACTGAGAGGCCAGTATTAGATTGCGACGCACCACTGGGTGTTTACTGTAACCCTTGGAGCTTCATATAGACGATGAAACACAGAAATTGCATCGGTATTAAAAAAAGTAGGCACAATGCCGATTTACGTCTAGGGGGAGCAATGCTTCAAACAGTCTGTATACATGCCTTTCCTGAGAGGGCAGTTTTAGATTGCGACGCACCACTGGGTGTTTACTGTAACCCTTGGAGCTTCATATTGACGATGAAACACAGAAATTGCATCGGGATATAATATAGTAGGCACAATTCCGACTTACGTCCATGGGGAGCAATGCTTCAAACAGTCTGTATACGTGCCTTTCCTGAGAGGCCAGTATTAGATTGCGACGCACCACTGGGTTTTTACTGTAACCCTTGGAACTTCATATTGACGATAAAACACAGAAATTGCATCGGGATTGAATATAGTAGGCACAAAGCCGACTTACGTCCAGTGGGAGTAATGCTTCAAACAGTCTGTATATGTGCAGTTACTGAGAGGCCAGTATTAGATTGCGACGCACAACTGGGTGTTTACTGTAACCCTTGGAGCTTCATATTGACGATGAAACACAGAAATTTAATCGGGATTGAATATAGTAGGCACAATGCCAACTTACGTCCAGGGGGAGCAATGCTTCAAACAGTCTGTATACGTGCCGTTACTGAGAGGCCAGTAATAGATTGCGACGCACCACTGGGTGTTTACTGTAAACCTTGGAGCTCCATATTGACGATTAAACACAGAAATTGCATCGGGATTGAAAATAGTAGACACATTGCCGAATTACGTCCAGGGGGAGCAATGCTTCAAACAGTCTGTATACGTGCCGTTACTGAGAGGCCAGTATTAGATTGCGACGCACCACTGGGTGTTTACTGTAACCCTTGGAGCTTCATATTGACGATGAAACACAGATATTGCATTCGGATTGAATATAGTAGGCACAATGCCGACTTACGTCCAGGGGGAGCAATGCTTCAAACAGTCTGTATACGTGCCTTTCCTGAGAGGGCAGTATTAGATTGCGACGCACCACTGGGTGTTTACTGTAACCCTTGGAGCTTCATATTGACGATGAAACACAGAATTTGCATCTGGATTGAATATAGTAGGCACAATGCCGACTTACGGCCAGGGGGAGCAATGCTTCAAACAGTCTCTATAGGTGCCTTCCTGAGAGGCCAGTATTACATTGCGACGCACCACTGGGTGTTTACTATTTCACTTGGAGCTTCGTATTGACGATGAAACACAGAAATTGCATCGGGATTGAATATAGTAGGCACAATGCCGACTTACGTCCAGGGGGAGTAATGCTTCAAACAGTCTGTATACGTGCCGTTACTGAGAGGCCAGTATTAGATTGCGACATTCCACTGGGTGTTTACTGTAACCCTTGGAGCTTCATATTGACGATGAAACACAGAAATTGCATCGGGATAGAATATAGTAGGCACAATGCCGACTTACGTCCAGGGGGAGCAATGCTTCAAACAGTCTCTATAGGTGCCTTTCCTGAGAGGCCAGTATTAGATTGCGACGCACCACTGGGTGTTTACTATTTCTTTTGGAGCTTCATATTGACGATGAAACACTGAAATTGCATTGGGATTGAATATAGTAGGCACAATGCCGACTTACGTCCAGGGGAGTAATGCTTCAAACAGTCTGTGTATGTGCCGTTACTGAGTGTCCAGTAATAGATTGAGACGCACCACTGGGTGTTTACTGTAATCCTTGGAGCTTCATATTGACGATTAAACTCAGAAATTGCATCGGGATTGAATATAGTAGGCACAATGCCGACTTACGTCCAGGTGGAGTAATGCTACAAACAGTCTGTATACGTGCCTTTCCTGAAAGGCCAGTATTAGATTGCGACGCACCACTGGGTGTTTACTGTAACCCTTGGAGCTTCATATTGACGATGAAACACAGAAATTGCATCGGGATTGAATATAGTATGCACAATGCCGACTTACGTCCAAGAAGAGCAATGCTTCAAACAGTCTCTATAGGTGCCTTTCCTGTGAGGCCAGTATTAGATTGCCACGCACCACTGGGTGTTTACAATTTCACTTGGAGCTTCATATTGACGATGAAACACAGAAATTGCATCGGGATTGAATTTAGTAGGCACAATGCCGACTTACGTCCAGGGGGAGTAATGCTTCAAACAGTCTGTATATGTGCCGTTACTGAGAGTCCAGTATTAGATTGCGACGCACCACTGGGTGTTTACTGTAACCCTTGGAGCTTCATATTGACAGTGAAACATAGAAATTGCATCGGTATTGAATACAGTAGGCACAATGCCGACTTACGTCCAGGGGGACCAATGCTTCAAACAGTCTGTAAACGTGCCTTTCCTGAGAGGCCAGTAATAAATTGCGACGCTCCACTGGGTGTTTACTGTAACCCTTGGAGCTTCATATTGACGATGAAACACAGAAATTGCATCGTGATTGAATATAGTAGTTACAATGCCGACTTACGTTCAGGGGGAACAATGCTTCAAACAGACTGTATACGTGCCTTTCCTGAGAGGCTAGTATTAGATTGCGACGCACCACTCGGTGTTTACTGTAACCCTTGGAGCTTCATATTGACGATGAAGCACAGAAATTGCATCGGGATTGAATATAGTAGGCACAATGCCGACTTACGTCCTGGGGGAGCAATGCTTCAAACAGTCTCTATAGGTGCCTTTCCTGAGAGGCCAGTATTAGATTGCGACGCACCACTGGGTGTTTACTATTTCACTTGGAGCTTCATATCGACGATGAAACACAGAAATTGCATTGGGATTGAATATAGTAGGCACAATGCCGACTTACGTCCAGGGGGAGTAATGCTTCAAACAGTCTGTGTATGTGCCGTTACTGAGAGTCCAGTATTAGATTGCGACGCACCACTGGGTGTTTACTGTAATCCGTGGAGCTTCATATTGACAATTAAACACAGAAATTGCATCGGGAATGAATATAGTAGGCACAATGCCGACTTACGTCCAGGTGGAGTAATGCTTCAAACAGTCTGTATACGTGCCTTTCCTGAGAGGCCAGTATTAGATTGCGACGCACCACTGGGTGTTTACTGTAACCCTTGGATCTTCATATTGACGATGAAACACTGAAATTGCATCGGGATACAGTAGGCACAATGCCGACTCACGTCAAGGGGAGCAATGCTTCAAACAGTCTGTATACGTGCCTTTCCTGAGAGGCCAGTATTAGATTGCGACGCACCACTGGGTGTTTACTGTAACCCTTGGAGCTTCAGATTGACGATGAAACACAGAAATTGCATCGGGATTGAATATAGTAGGCACAATGCCGACTTACGTCCAGGGGGAGCAATGCTTCAAACAGTCTCTATAGGTGCCTTTCCTGAGAGGCCAGTATTAGATTGCGACGCACCACTGGGTGTTTACTATTTCACTTGGAGCTTCATATTGACGATGAAACACAGAAATTGCATCGGGATTGAATATAGTAGGCACAATGCCGACTTACGTCCAGGGGGAGTAATGCTTCAAACAGTCTGTATATGTGCCGTTACTGAGAGTCCAGTATTAGATTGCGACGCACCACTGGGTGTTTACTGTAACCCTTGGAGCTTCATATTGACGATGAAACACAGAAATTGCATCGGGATTGAATACAGTAGGCACAATGCCGACTTACATCCAGGGGGAACAATGCTTCAAACCGTCTGTATACGTGCCGTTACTGAGAGGCCAGTATTAGATTTCGACGCACCACTGGGTGTTTACTGTAACCCTTGGAGCTTCATATTGACGATGAAACACAGAAATTGCATCGGGATTGAATATAGTAGGCACAATGCCGACTTACGTCCAGGGGGAGCAATGCTTCAAACAGTCTCTATAGGTGCCTTCCCTGAGAGGCCAGTATTAGATTGCGATGCACCACTGGGTGTTTACTATTTCACTTGGAGCTTCATATTGACCATGAAACACAGAAATTGCATCGGGATTGAATATAGTAGGCACAATGCCGACTTACGTCCAGGGGGAGTAATGCTTCAAACAGTCTGTATACGTGCCGTTACTGAGAGGCCAGTATTAGATTGCGACGCACCACTGGGTGTTTACTGTAACCCTTGGAGCCTCATATTGACGATGAAACACAGAAATGGCATCGGGATTGAATACAGTAGGCACAATGCCGACTTACGTCCAGGGGGACCAATGCTTCAAACAGTCTGTATACGTGCCTTTCCTGAGAGGCCAGTATTAGATTGCGACGCACCACTGGGTGTTTACTGTAACCCTTGGAGCTTCATATTGAAGATGAAACACCGAAATTGCATCGGGATTGAATATAGTAGTTACAATGCCGACTTACGTTCAGGGGGAGCAATGCTTCAAACAGTCTGTATACGTGCCTTTCCTGAGAGGCTAGTATTAGATTGCGACGCACCACTGGGTGTTTACTGTAACCCTTGGAGCTTCAAATAGACGATGAAACAGAGAAATTGCATCGGGATTGAGTATAGTAGGCACAGTGCTGATTTACTTCCACGGGGAGCAATGCTTCAAACAGTCTGTATACGTGCCGTTACAAAGAAGACCGTATAAGATTGCGACGCATCACTGGGTACTTACTGTAACCCTTGGAACTTCAAATTGACGATGAAACACAGAAATTGCATCAGGATTGAATATAGTAAGCACAATGCCGATTTACGTCCAGGGGGAGCAATGCTTCAAACAGTCTGTATACGTGCCTTTCCTGAGAGGCCAGTATTAGATTGCGACGCACCACTGGGTGTTTACTGTAAACCTTGGAGCTTCATATTGACGATGAAACATAGAAATTGCATCGGTATTGAATACAGTAGGCACAATGCCGACTTACGTCCAGGGGGACCAATGCTTCAAACAGTCTGTAAACGTGCCTTTCCTGAGAGGCCAGTAATAGATTGCGACGCACCACTGGGTGTTTACTGTAACCCTTGGAGCTTCATATGGACGATGAAACACAGAAATTTAATCGGGATTGAATATAGTAGGCACAATGCCAACTTACGTCCAGGGGGAGCAATGCTTAAAACAGTCTGTATACGTGCCGTTACTGAGAGGCCAGTAATACATTGCGACGCACCACTGGGTGTTTACTGTAAACCTTGGAGCTTCATATTGACGATTAAACACAGAAATTGCATCGGGATTGAAAATAGTAGGCACAATGCCGAATTACGTCCAGGGGGAGCAATGCTTCAAACAGTCTGTATACGTGCCGTTACTGAGAGGCCAGTATTAGATTGCGACGCACCACTGGGTGTTTACTGTAACCATTGGAGCTTCATATTGATGATGAAACACAGATATTGCATTCGGATTGAATATAGTAGGCACAATGCCGACGTACGGCCAGGGGGAGGGATGCTTCAAACAGTCTGTGTATGTGCCGTTACTGAGAGTCCAGTATTAGATTGAGACGCACCACTGGGTGTTTACTGTAATCCCTGGAGCTTCATGTTGACGATTAAACTCAGAAATTGCATCGGGATTGAATATAGTAGGCACAATGCCGACTTACGTCCAGGTGGAATAATGCTACAAACAGTCTGTATACGTGCCTTTCCTGAAAGGCCAGTATTAGATTGCGACGCACCACTGGGTGTTTACTGTAACCCTTGGAGCTTCATATTGACGATGAAACACAGAAATTGCATCGGGATTGAATATAGTAGGCACAATGCCGACTTACGTCCAGGGGGAGCAATGCTTCAAACAGTCTCTATAGGTGCCTTTCCTGTGAGGCCAGTATTAGATTGCGACGCACCACTGGGTGTTTACTATTTCACTTGGAGCTTCATATTGACGATGAAACACAGAAATTGCATCGGGATTGAATTTAGTAGGCACAATGCCGACTTACGTCCAGGGGGAGTAATGCTTCAAACAGTCTGTATATGTGCCGTTACTGAGAGTCCAGTATTAGATTGCGACGCACCACTGGGTGTTTCCTGTAATCCTTGCAGCTTCATAATGACGATGAAACACAGAAATTGCATCGGGATTGAATATAGTAGGCACAATGCCGACTTACGTCCAGGTGGAGTAATGCTTAAAACAGTCTGTATACGTGCCTTTCCTGAGAGGCCAGTATTAGATTGCGACGCACCACTGGGTGTTTACTGTAACCCTTGGAGCTTCATATTGACGATGAAACATAGAAATTGCATCGGTATTGAATACAGTAGGCACAATGCCGACTTACGTCCAGGGGGACCAATGCTTCAAACAGTCTGTAAACGTGCCTTTCCTGAGAGGCCAGTAATAGATTGCGACGCACCACTGGGTGTTTACTGTAACCCTTGGAGCTTCATATTGACGATGAAACACAGAAATTGCATCGTGATTGAATATAGTAGTTACAATGCCGACTTACGTTCAGGGGGAGCAATGCTTCAAACAGACTGTATACGTGCCTTTCCTGAGAGGCTAGTATTAGATTGCGACGCACCACTCGGTGTTTACTGTAACCCTTGGAGCTTCATATTGACGATGAAGCACAGAAATTGCATCGGGATTGAATATAGTAGGCACAATGCCGACTTACGTCCAGGGGGAGCAATGCTTCAAACAGTCTCTATAGGTGCCTTCCCTGGGAGGCCAGTATTAGATTGCGATGCACCACTGGGTGTTTACTATTTCACTTGGAGCTTCATATTGACCATGAAACACAGAAATTGCATCGGGATTGAATATAGTAGGCACAATGCCGACTTACGTCCAGGGGGAGTAATGCTTCAAACAGTCTGTATACGTGCCGTTACTGAGAGGCCAGTATTAGATTGCGACGCACCACTGGGTGTTTACTGTAACCCTTGGAGCTTCATATTGACGATGAAACATAGAAATTGCATCGGTATTGAATACAGTAGGCACAATGCCGACTTACGTCCAGGGGGACCAATGCTTCAAACAGTCTGTAAACGTGCCTTTCCTGAGAGGCCAGTAATAGATTGCGACGCACCACTGGGTGTTTATTGTAACCCTTGGAGCTTCATATTGACGATGAAACACAGAAATTGCATCGTGATTGAATATAGTAGTTACAATGCCGACTTACGTTCAGGGGGAGCAATGCTTCAAACAGACTGTATACGTGCCTTTCCTGAGAGGCTAGTATTAGATTGCGACGCACCACTGGGTGTTTACTGTAACCCTTGGAGCTTCATATTGACGATGAAGCACAGAAATTGGATCGGGATTGAATATAGTAGGCACAATGCCGACTTACGTCCTGGGGGAGCAATGCTTCAAACAGTCTCTATAGGTGCCTTTCCTGTGAGGCCAGTATTAGATTGCGACGCACCACTGGGTGGTTACTATTTCACTTGGAGCTTCATATTGACGATGAAACACAGAAATTGCATCGGGATTGAATTTAGTAGGCACAATGCCGACTTACGTCCAGGGGGAGTAATGCTTCAAACAGTCTGTATATGTGCCGTTACTGAGAGTCCAGTATTAGATTGCGACGCGCCACTGGGTGTTTCCTGTAATCCTTGCAGCTTCATATTGACGATGAAACACAGAAATTGCATCGGGATTGAATATAGTAGGCACAATGCCGACTTACGTCCAGGTGGAGTAATGCTTAAAACAGTCTGTATACGTGCCTTTCCTGAGAGGCCAGTATTATTTTGCGACGCACCACTGGGTGTTTACTGTAACCCTTGGAGCTTCATATTGACGATGAAACACAGAAATTGCATCGGTATTGAATACAGTAGGCACAATGCCGACTTACGTCCAGGGGGACCAATGCTTCAAACAGTCTGTAAACGTGCCTTTCCTGAGAGGCCAGTAATAGATTGCGACGCACCACTGGGTGTTTACTGTAACCCTTGGAGCTTCATATTGACGATGAAACACAGAAATTGCATCGTGATTGAATATAGTAGTTACAATGCCGACTTACGTTCAGGGGGAGCAATGCTTCAAACACACTGTATACGTGCCTTTCCTGAGAGGCTAGTATTAGATTGCGACGCACCACTGGGTGTTTACTGTACCCCTTGGAGCTTCATATTGACGATGAAGCACAGAAATTGCATCGGGATTGAATATAGTAGGCACAATGCCGACTTACGTCCTGGGGGAGCAATGCTTCAAACAGTCTCTATAGGTGCCTTTCCTGTGAGGCCAGTATTAGATTGCGACGCACCACTGGGTGTTTACTATTTCACTTGGAGCTTCATATTGACGATGAAACACAGAAATTGCATCGGGATTGAATTTAGTAGGCACAATGCCGACTTACGTCCAGGGGGAGTAATGCTTCAAACAGTCTGTATATGTGCCGTTACTGAGAGTCCAGTATTAGATTGCGACGCACCACTGGGTGTTTCCTGTAATCCTTGCAGCTTCATATTGACGATGAAACACAGAAATTGCATCGGGATTGAATATAGTAGGCACAATGCCGACTTACGTCCAGGTGGAGTAATGCTTAAAACAGTCTGTATACGTGCCTTTCCTGAGAGGCCAGTATTAGATTGCGACGCACCACTGGGTGTTTACTGTAACCCTTGGAGCTTCATATTGACGATGAAACATAGAAATTGCATCGGTATTGAATACAGTAGGCACAATGCCGACTTACGTCCAGGGGGACCAATGCTTCAAACAGTCTGTAAACGTGCCTTTCCTGAGAGGCCAGTAATAGATTGCGACGCACCACTGGGTGTTTACTGTAACCCTTGGAGCTTCATATTGACGATGAAACACAGAAATTGCATCGTGATTGAATATAGTAGTTACAATGCCGACTTACGTTCAGGGGGAGCAATGCTTCAAACAGACTGTATACGTGCCTTTCCTGAGAGGCTAGTATTAGATTGCGACGCACCACTGGGTGTTTACTGTAACCCTTGGAGCTTCATATTGACGATGAAGCACAGAAATTGCATCGGGATTGAATATAGTAGGCACAATGCCGACTTACGTCCTGGGGGAGCATTGCTTCAAACAGTCTCTATAGGTGCCTTTCCTGAGAGGCCAGTATCAGATTGCGACGCACCACTGGGTGTTTACTATTTCACTTGGAGCTTCATATCGACGATGAAACACAGAAATTGCATTGGGATTGAATATAGTAGGCACAATGCCGACTTACGTCCAGGGGGAGTAATGCTTCAAACAGTCTGTGTATGTGCCGTTACTGAGAGTCCAGTATTAGATTGCGACGCACCACTGGGTGTTTACCGTAATCCGTGGAGCTTCATATTGACAATTAAACACAGAAATTGCATCGGGAATGAATATAGTAGGCACAATGCCGACTTACGTCCAGGTGGAGTAATGCTTCAAACAGTCTGTATACGTGCCTTTCCTGAGAGGCCAGTATTAGATTGCGACGCACCACTGGGTGTTTACTGTAACCCTTGGATCTACATATTGACGATGAAACACTGAAATTGCATCGGGATACAGTAGGCACAATGCCGACTCACGTCAAGGGGAGCAATGCTTCAAACACTCTGTATACGTGCCTTACCTGAGAGGCCAGGCACGTATACAGACTGTTTGAAGCATTGCTCCCCCTGGACGTAAATCGGCATTGTGCCTACTATGTCTGGGAATATGTAAGGGGCTGGATTCAAGGTGACTGGTAAATGAAAGAATGAATTTTATGGAGCTAAGAAAGCAACACCACTGGGTGTTTACTATTTCAATTAGAGCTTCTTATTGACGATGAAACACAGAAATTGCATCGGGATTGAATATAGTAGGCACAATGCCGACTTACGTCCAGGGGGAGTAATGCTTCAAAGAGTCTGTATATGTGCTGTTACTGGGAGTCCAGTATTAGATTGCGACGCACCACTGGGTGTTTACTGAAATCCGTGGAGCTTCATATTGTCGATTAAACACAGAAATTGCATCGGGATTGAATATAGTAGGCACAATGCAGACTTACGTCCAGGTGGAGTAATGCTTCAAACAGTCTGTATACGTGCAATTCCTGAGAGGCCAGTATTAGATTGCGACGCACCACTGGGTGTTTACTGTAACCCTTGGAGCCTCATATTGACGATGAAACACAGAAATTGCATCGGGATTGAATATAGTAGTTACAATGCCGACTTACGTTCAGGGGGAGCAATGCTTCAAACAGTCTGTATACGTGCCTTTACTGAGAGGCTAGTATTAGGTTGCGACGCACCACTGGGTGTATACTGTAACCCTTGGAGCTTCATATTGACCATGAAACAGAGAAAATGCATCGGGATAGAATATAGTAGGCACATATCCGATTTACTTCCAGGGGGAGCAATGCTTCAAACAGTCTGTATACGTGCCGTTACAAAGAGGCTAGTATTAGATTGCGACGCACCAGTGGGTACTTACTGTAACCCTTGGAACTTCAAATTGACGATGAAACACAGAAACTGCATCAGGATTGAATATAGTAGGCACAATGCCGACTTACGTCCAGGGGGAGCAATGCTTCAAACAGTCTGTATACGTGCCGTTACTGAGAGGCCAGTATTAGATTGCGACGTACCACTGGGTGTTTACTGTAACCATTGGAGCTTCATATTGACGATGAAACGCAGAAATTGCATCGGGATTAAATATAGTAGGCACAATGCCGAAACACGTCTAGGGGGAGCAATGCTTCAAAAAGTCTGTATACATGCCTTTCCTGAGAGGCCAGTATTAGATTGCGACGCACCACTGTGTGTTTACTGTAACCCTTGGAGCTTCATATTTACGAAGAAACACAGAAACTGCATCGGGATACAGTAGGCACAATGCCGACTCACGTCCAGGGGAGCAATGCTTCAAACAGTCTGTATACGTGCCTTTCCTGAGAGGCCAGTATTAGATTGGGACGCACCACTGGGTGTTTACTGTAACCCTTGGAGCTTCATATTGACGATGAAACACATAAATTGCATCGGGATTGAATACAGTAGGCACAATGCCGACTTACGTCCAGGGGGAGCAATGCTTCAAACAGTCTGTATACGTGCCTTTCCTGAGAGGCCAGTTTTAGATTGCGAAGCACCACTGGGTGTTTACTGTCACCCTTGGAGCTTCATATTGACGATGAAACACAATAATTGCATCGGGATTTAATATAGTAGGCACAATGCCGACTTACGTCCAGGGGGAGCAATGCTTCAAACAGTCTGTATACGTGCCTTTCCTGAGAGGCCAGTATTAGATTGCGACGCACCACTGAATGTTTACTGTAACCCTTGGAACTTCATATTGACGATAAAACACAGAAATTGCATCGGGATTGAATATAGTGGGCACAATGCCGACTTACGTCCAGTGGGTGTAATGCTTCAAACAGTCTGTATATGTGCAGTTACTGAGTGGCCAGTATTAGATTGCGACGAACCACTGGGTGTTTACTGTAACCCTTGGAGCTTCATATTGACGATGAAACACAGAAATTGCATCGGGATTGAATATAGTAGTTACAATGCCGACTTACGTTCAGGGGGAGCAATGCTTCAAACAGTCTGTATACGTGCCTTTACTGAGAGGCTAGTATTAGATTGCGACGCACCACTGGGTGTATACTGTAACCCTTGGAGCTTCATATTGACGATGAAACAGAGAAATTGCATCGGGATTGAATATAGTAGGCACAATGCCGATTTACTTCCAGGGGGAGCAATGCTTCAAACAGTCTGTATACGTGCCGTTACAAAGAGGCCAGTATTAGATTGCGACGCACCACTGGGTACTTACTGTAACTCTTGGAACTTCAAATTGACGATGAAACACAGAAACTGCATCAGGATTGAATATAGTAGGCACAATGCCGACTTACGTCCAGGGGGAGCAATGCTTCAAACAGTCTGTATACGTGCCGTTACTGAGAGGCCAGTATTAGATTGCGACGTACCACTGGGTGTTTACTGTAACCCTTGGAGCTTCATATTGACGATGAAACGCAGAAATTGCATCGGGATTAAATATAGTAGGCACAATGCCGAATTACGTCTATGGGGAGCAATGCTTCAAAAAGTATGTATACATGCCTTTCCTGAGAGGCCAGTATTAGATTGCGACGTACCACTGGGTGTTTACTGTAACCCTTGGAGCTTCATATTGACGATGAAACACAGAAATTGCATCGGTATACAGTAGGCACAATGCCGACTCACGTCCAGGGGAGCAATGCTTCAAACAGTCTGTATACGTGCCTTTCCTGAGAGGCCAGTATTAGATTATGACGCACCACTGGGTGTTTCCTGTAACCCTTGGAGCTTCATACTGACGATGAAACACATAAATTGCATCGGGATTGAATACAGTAGGCACAATGCCGACGTACGTCCAGGGGGAGCAATGCTTCAAACAGTCTCTGTGGGTGCCTTTCCGGAGAGGCCAGTATTAGATTGCGACGCACCACTGGGTGTTTATTATTACACTTGGAGCTTAATATTGACGTTGAAAACAGAAATTGCATCGGGATTGAATATAGTAGGCACAATGCCGACTTACGTCCAGGGGGAGTATTGCTTCAAACAGTCTAAATATGTGCCGTTACTGAGAGTCCAGTATTAGATTGCGACGCACCACTGGGTGTTTACTGTAATCCTTGGAGCTTCATATTGACGATTAAACACAGCAATTGCATCGGGATTGTATATAGTAGGCACAATGCCGACTTACGTCCAGGTGGAGTTATGCTTCAAACAGTCTGTATACGTGCCTTTCCTGAGAGGCCAGTATTAGATTGCGACGCACCACTGGGTGTTTACTGTTACCCTTGGAGCTTCATATTGACGATGAAACACAGAAATTACATCGGGATTCAATATAGTAGTTACAATGCCGACTTACGTTCAGGGGGAGCAATGCTTCAAACATTCTGTATACGTGCCTTTACTGAGAGGCTAGTATTAGATTGCGACGCACCACTGGGTGTTTACTGTAACCCTTGGAGCTTCATATTGACGATGAAACAGAGAAATTGCATCGGGATTGAATATAGTAGGCACAATGCCGATTTACTTCCAGGGCGAGCAATGCTTCAAACAGTCTGTATACGTGCCGTTACAAAGAGGCCAGTATTAGATTGCGACGCACCACTGGGTACTTACTGAAACCCTTGGAGCTTCAAATTGACGATGAAACACAGAAATTGCATCAGGATTGAATATAGTAGGCACAATGCCGATTTACTTCCAGGGGGAGCAATGCTTCAAACAGTCTGTATACGTGCCGTTACAAAGAGGCCAGTATTAGATTGCGACGCACCACTGGGTACTTACTGCAACACTTGGAACTTCAAATTGACGATGAAACAGAGAAATTGCATCAGGATTGAATATAGTAGGCAAAATTCCCCCCTTACGTCCAGGGGGAGCAATGCTTCAAACAGTCTGTATACGTGCCGTTACTGAGAGGCCAGTACTAGATTGCGACGCACCACTGGGTGTTTACTGTAACCCTTTGAGCTTCATATTGACGATGAAACACAGAAATTGCATCGGGATTAAATATAGTAGGCACAATGCCGATTTACGTCTAGGGGGAGCAATGCTTCAAACAGTCTGTATACATGCCTTTCCTGAGAGGCCAGTATTAGATTGCGACGCACCACTGGGTGTTTACTGTAACCCTTGGAGCTTCATATTGACGATGAAACAAAGAAATTGCATCGGGATTGAATATAGTAGGCACAATGCCGACTCACGTCCAGGGGAGCAATGCTTCAAACAGTCTGTATACGTGCCTTTTCTGAGAGGCCAGTATTAGATTGCGACGCACCACTGGGTGTTTACTGTAACCCTTCTAGTTTCACATTGACGATGAAACACAGAAATTGCATCGGGATTGATTATAGTAAGCACAATGCCGACTTACGTCCAGGGGGAGCAATGCTTCAAACAGTCTCCATAGGTGCCTTTCCTGAGAGGCCAGTATTAGATTGCGACGCACCACTGGGTGTTTACTATAACCCTTGGAACTTCATATTGACGATAAAACACAGAAATTGCATCGGGATTGAATATAGTAGGCACAAAGCCGACTTACGTCCAGTGGGTGTAATGCTTCAAACAGTCTGTATATGTGCAGTTACTGAGAGGCCAGTATTAGATTGCGACGCACCACTGGGTGTTTACTGTAACCCTTGGAGCCTCATATTGACGATGAAACACAGAAATTTAATCGGGATTGAATATAGTAGGCACAATGACAACTTACGTCCAGTGGGAGCAATGCTTAAAACAGTCTGTATACGTGCCGTTACTGAGAGGCCAGTATTAGATAGCGACGCACCACTGGGTGTTTACTGTAACCCTTGGAGCTTCATATTCACGATGAAACACAGAAATTGCATCGGGATTAAATATAGTAGACACAATGCCGATTTACGTCTAGGGGGAACAATGCTTCAAACAGTCTGTATACATGCCTTTCCTGAGAGGCCAGTATTAGATTGCGACGCACCACTGGGTGTTTACTGTAATACTTGGAGCTTCATATTGACGATGAAACACAGAAATTGCATCGGGATACAGTAGGCACAATGCCGACTCACGTCCAGGGGAGCAATGCTTCAAACAGTCTGTATACGTGAGTTTCCTGAGAGGCCAGTATTAGATTGCGACGCACCACTGGGTGTTTACTGTAACCCTTGGAGCTTCATATTGACGATGAAACACAGAAATTGCATCGGGATTGAATATAGTAGTTACAATGCCGACTTACGTTCAGAGGGAGCAATGCTTATAACAGTCTGTATACGTGCCGTTACAAAGAGGCCAGTATTAGCTTTCGACGCACCACTGGGTACTTACTGTAACCCTTGGAACTTCAAATTGACGATGAAACACAGAAATTGCATCAGGATTGAATATAGTAGGCACAATGCCGACTTACGTCCAGGGGGAGAAATGCTTCAAACAGTCAGTATGCGTGCCGTTACTGAGAGTCCATTATTAGATTGCGACGCACCACTGGGTGATTACTGTAACCCTTGGAGCTTCATATTGACGATGAAACACAGAAATTGCATCGGGATTAAATATAGTAGGCACAATGCCGATTTACGTCTAGGGAGAGCAATGCTTCAAACAGTCTGTATAGATGCCTTTCCTGAGAGGCCAGTATTAGATTGCGACGCACCACTGGGTGTTTACTGTAACCCTTGGAGCTTCATATTTACGATGAAACACAGAAATTGCATCGGGATATAATATAGTAGGCACAATGCCGACTTTAGTCCATGGGGAGCAATGCTTCAAACAGTCTGTATACGTGCCTTTCCTGAGAGGCCAGTATTACATTGCGACGCACCACTGGGTGTTTACTGTAACCCTTGGAACTTCATATTGACGATAAAACACAGAAATTTAATCGGGATTGAATATAGTAGGCACAATGCCAACTTACGTCCAGTGGGAGCAATGCTTAAAACAGTCTGTATACGTGCCGTTACTGAGAGGCCAGTAATACATTGCGACGCACCACTGGGTGTTTACTGTAACCCTTGGAGCTTCATATTGACGATTAAACACAGAAATTGCATCGGGATTGAAAATAGTAAGCACAATGCCGAGTTACGTCCAGGGAGAGCAATGCTTCAAACAGTCTGTATACGTGCCGTTACTGAGAGGCCAGTATTAGATTGCGACGCACCACTGGGTGTTTTCTGTAACAATTGGAGCTTCATATTGACGATGAAACACAGATATTGCATTGGGATTGAATATAGTAGGCACAATGCCGATTTACTTCCAGGGTGAGCAATGCTACAAACAGTCTGTATACGTGCTGTTACTGAGAGGCCTGTACTAGATTGCGACGCACCACTGAGTGTTTACTGTAACCCTTGGAGCTTCATATTGACGATGAAACACAGAAATTGCATCGGGATATAATATAGTAGGCACAATGCTGACGTACGTCAATGGTTAGCAATGCTTCAAACAGTCTGTATACGTGCCTTTCCTGAGAGGCCAGTATTAGATTGCGACGCACCACTGGGTGTTTACTGTAACCCGTGGAACTTCATATTGACGATAAAACACAGAAATTGCATCGGAATTGAATATAGTAGGCACAAAGCCGACTTACGTCCAGTGGGAGTAATGCTTCAAACAGTCTGTATATGTGCAGTTACTGAGAGGCCAGTATTAGATTGCGACGCACCACTGGGTGTTTACTGTAACCCTTGGAGCTTCATATTGACGATGAAACACCGAAATTTAATCGGGATTAAATATAGTAGGCACAATGCCAACTTACGTCCAGTGGAAGCAATGCTTAAAACAGTCTGTATACGTGCCGTTACTGAGAGGCCAGTAATACATTGCGACGCACCACTGGGTGTTTACATTAACCCTTGGAGCTTCATATTGACGATTAAACACAGAAATTGCATCGGGATTGAAAATAGTAGGCACAATGCCGAGTTACGTCCAGGGGGAGCAATGCTTCAAACAGTCTGTATACGTGCCGTTACTGAGAGGCCAGTATTAGATTGCGACGCACCACTGGGTGTTTACTGTAACCCTTGGAGCTTCATATTGACGATGAAACACAGATATTGCATTGGGATTGAATATAGTAGGCACAATGCCGACTTACGTCCAGGGGGAGCAATGCTTCAAACAGTCTATATACGTGCCGTTACTGAGAGGCCAGTATTAGATTGCGACTCACCACTGAGTGTTTACTGTAACCCTTGGAACTTCATATTGACGATGAAACACAGAAATTGCATCGGGATTGAATATAGTAGGCACAATGCCGACTTACGTCCAGGGGGAGCAGTGCTTCAAACAGGCTGTATACGTGCCGTTACTAAGAGGCCAGTATTAGATTGCGACGCACCACAGGGTATTTGCTGTAACCCTTGGAGCATCATATTGACGATGAAACACAGAAATTGCATCGGGATTGAAAATAGTAGGCACAATGCCGACTTACGTCGAGGGGAGCAATGCTTCAAACAGTCTGTATACGTGCTCTTACTGAGAGGCCAGTATTAGATTGCGACGCACCACTGGGTGTTTACTGTAACCCTTGGAGCTTCATATTGACGATGAAACACAGAAATTGCATCGGGATTGAATATAGTAGGCAGAATGCCGACTTACGTCCAGGGGGAGTAATGCTTCAAACAGTCTGTATATGTGCCGTTACTGAGAGGCAAGTAATAGATTGCGACGCATCACTGGGTTTTTACTGTAACCCTTGGTGCTTCATATTGACGACGAAACACAGAAATTGCATCGGGATTGAATGTAGTTGGCACAATGCCGACTTACGTCCAGTGGGAGTAATGCTTCAAACAGTCTGTATATGTGCCGTTACTGAGAGGTCAGTATTAGATTGCGACGCACCACTGGGTGTTTACTGTAACCTTGGAGCTTCATATTGACGATGAAACACAGAAATTTAATCTCGATTGAATATAGTAGGCACAAGCCGACTTACGTCCAGGGGGAGCAATGCTTCAAACAGTCTGTATACGTGCCGTTACTGAGAGGCCAGTGTTAGATTGCGACGAACCACTGGGTGTTTATTGTAACCCTTGGAGCTTCATATTGATGATGAAACACAGAAATTGCATCGGGATTGAATATAGTAGGCAAAATGCCAACTTATGTTCAGGTGGAGCAATGCTTCTAACAGTCTGTATACGTGCCTTTCCTGAGACGCCAATATTAGATTGCGACGCACCACTGTGAGTCTACTGTAACCCTTCGAGCTTCATATTGACGATTAAACACATATATTGCATCGGGATTGAATATAGTAGGCACAATGCCGACTTACGTCCAGTGGGAGAAATGCTTCAAACAGTCTGTATACGTGCCTTTCCTGAGAGGCCAGTATTAGATTGCGACGCACCAATGGGTGTTTTATGTAACCCTTGGAGCTTCATATTGACGATGAAACACAGAAATTGCATCGGGACTGAATATAGTAGGCACAAATCTGACTTACGTCCAGGGGGAGCAATGCTTCATACAGTCTGTATACGTGCCGTTACTGAGAGGCCAGTATTAGATTGCGACGCACCACTGGGTGTTTACTGTAACCCTTGGAGCTTCATATTGACGATGAAATACAGAAATTGCATCGGGTTTGAATATAGTAGGCACAATGCCAACTTATGATCAAGTGGAGCAATGCTTCTAACAGTCTGTATACGTGCCTTTCCTGAGACGCCAATATTAGATTGCGACGCACCACTGGGTGTCTACTGTAACCCTTCGAGCTTCATATTGACGATTAAACACATAAATTGCATCGGGATTGAATATAGTAGGCACAATGCCGACTTACGTCCAGGGGGAGTAATGCATCAAACAGTCTGTATACGTGCCTTTCCTGTGAGGCCAGTATTAGATTGCGACGCACCGATGGGTGTTTACTGTAACCCTTGGTGCTTCATATTGACGATGAAACACAGAAATTGCATCGGGATTGAATATAGTAGGCACAATGCCGACTTACGTCCAGTGGGAGTAATGCTTCAAACAGTCTGTAAATGTGCCGTTACTGAGAGGTCAGTATTAGATTGCGACGCACCACTGGGTGTTTACTGTCACCCTTGGAGCTTCATATTGACGATGAAACACAGAAATTGCATCGGGATTGAATATAGTTGGCACAATGCCGACTTACGTCCAGGGGAAGCAATGCTTCAAACAGTCTGTATACGTGCCGTTACTGAGAGGCCAGTATTAGATTGCTACGCACCACTGGGTGTTTACTGTAACCCTTGGAGCTTCGTATTGACGATAAAACACAGATATTGCATTGGGATTGAATATAGTAGGCACAATGCCGACTTACGTCCAGGGGGAGCAATGCTTCAAACAGTCTGTATACGTGCAGTTACTGAGAGGCCAGTATTAGATTGCGACGCACCACTGGGTGTTTACTGTAACCCTTGGAACTTCATATTGACGATGAAACACAGAAATTACATCGGGATTGAATATAGTAGGCACAATGCCGACTTACGTCCAGGGGGAGCAGTGCTTCAAACAGTCTGTATACGTGCCGTTACTAAGAGGCCAGTATTAGATTGCGACGCACCACAGGGTGTTTACTGTAGCCCTTGGAGATTCATATTGACGATGAAACACAGAAATGCATCGGGATTGAATATAGTACGCACAATGCCGACTTACGTAAAGGGGAAGCAATGCTTCAAACAGTCTGTATACGTGCCGTTACTGAGAGGCCAGTATTAGATTGCGACGCACCACTGGGTGTTTACTATAACCCTTGGAGCCTCATGTTGACGATGAAACACAGAAATTGCTCGGGGTTGAATATAGTTGGCACAATGACGACTTACGTCCAGGGGGAGGAATGCTTCAAACAGTCTGTATACGTGCCGTTACTGAGAGGCCAGTATTAGATTGCGACGCACAGCAGGGTGTTTACTGTAACCCTTGGAGCTTCATATTGACGATGAAACACAGAAATTGCATCGGGATGGAATATAGTAGGCACAATGCCGACTTACGTCCAGGGGGAGCAATGCTAAAAACATTCTGTATACGTGCCGTTACTGAGAGGCCAGTATTAGATTGCGACGCACCACTGGGTGTTTACTGTAACCCTTGGTGCTTAATATTGACGATGATACACCGAAATTGCATCGGGATTGAATATAGTAGGCACAATGCGGACTTACGTTCAGTGGGAGTATTGCTTCAAACAGTCTGTATATGTGCCGTTACTGAGAGGTCAGTATTAGATAGCGACGCACCACTGGGTGTTTACTGTCACCCTTGGAGCTTCATATTGACGATGAAACACAGAAATTGCATCGGGATTGAATATAGTTGGCACAATGCCGACTTACGTCCAGGGGAAGCAATGCTTCAAACAGTCTGTATACGTGCCGTTACTGAGAGGCCAGTCTTAGATTGCGACGCACCACTGGGTGTTTACTGTAACCCTTGGTGCTTAATATTGACGATGAAACACCGAAATTGCATCGGGATTGAATGTAGTTGGCACAATGCCGACTTACGTGCAGTGGGTGTAATGCTTCAAACAGTCTGTATATGTGCCGATACTGAGAAGTCAGTATTAGATTGCGACGCACCACTGGGTGTTTACTGTAACCCTTGGAGCTTTATATTGACGATGAAACACAGAAATTACATCGGGATTGAATATAGTAGGCACAATGCCGACTTACGTCCAGGGGGAGCAGTGCTTCAAACAGTCTGTATACGTGCCGTTACTAAGAGGCCAGTATTAGATTGCGACGCACCACAGGGTGTTTACTGTAACCCTTGGAGCTTCATATTGACGATGAAACACAGAAATTGCATCGGGATTGAATATAGTACGCACAATGCCGACTTACGTCCAGGGGGAGCAATGCTTCAAACAGTCTGTATACGTGCCGTTACTGAGAGGCCAGTATTAGATTGCGACGCACCACTGGGTGTTTACTATAACCCTTGGAGCCTCATATTGACGATGAAACACAGAATTTGCTCGGGGTTGAATATTGTTGGCACAATGACGACTTACGTCCAGGGGGAGGAATGCTTCAAACAGTCTGTATACGTGCCGTTACTGAGAGGCCAGTATTAGATTGCGACGCACCACAGGGTGTTTACTGTAACCCTTGGAGCTTCATATTGACGATGAAACACAGAAATTGCATCGGGATTAAATATTGTAGGCACAATGCCGACTTACGTCCAGGGGGAGCAGTGCTTCAAACAGTTTGAATACGTGCCGTTACTAAGAGGCCAGTATTAGATTGCGACGCACCACAGGGTGTTTACTGTAACCCTTGGAGCTTCATATTGACGATGAAACACAGAAATTGCATCGGGATTGAATATAGTACGCACAATGCCGACTTACGTCCAGGGGGAGCAATGCTTCAAACTGTCTGTATACGTGCCGTTACTGAGAGGCCAGTATTAGATTACGACGCACCACTGGGTGTTTACTGTAACCCTTGGAACTTCATATTGACGATGAAACACAGAGATTGCATCGGGATTGAATATAGTAGGCACAATGCCGACTTACGTCCAGGGGGAGCAGTGCTTCAAACAGTCTGTATACGTGCCGTCACTAAGAGGCCAGAATTAGATTGCGACGCACCACAGGGTGTTTACTGTAACCCTTGAAGCTTCATATTGACGATGAAACATAGAAATTGCATCGGGATTGAATATAGTACGCACAATGCCGACTTACGTCCAGGGGGAGCAGTGTTTCAAACAGTCTGTATACGTGCTCTTACTGACAGGCCAGTATTAGATTGCGACGCACCACTGGGTGTTTACTGTAACCCTTAGTGCTTCATATTGACGATGAAACACCGAAATTGCATCGGGATTGAATGTAGTTGGCACAATGCCGACCTACGTGCAGTGGGTGTAATGCTTCAAACAGTCTGTATATGTGCCGTTACTGAGATGTCAGTATTAGATTGCGACGCACCACTGGGTGTTTACTGTAACCCTTGGAGCTTCATATAGACGATGAAACACAGAAATTGCATCGGGATTGAATATAGTTGGCACAATGCCGACTTACGTCCAGTGGGAGCATTGCTTCAAACAGTCTGTATACGTGCCGTTACTGAGAGGCCAGTATTAGATTGCGACGCACCACTGGGTGTTTACTGTAACCCTTGGAGCTTTATATTGACGATGAAACACAGAATTTGCATCTGGATTGAAAATAGTAAGCACAATGCCGAGTTACGTCTAGGAGGAGCAATGCTTAAAACAGTCTGTATATGTGCCGTTACTGAGAGGCCAGTATTAGATTGCGACGCACCACTGGGTGTTTACTGTAACCCTTGAAGCTTCATATTGACGATGAAACACAGAAATTGCATCGGGATTGAATATAGTTGGCACAATGCCGACTTACGTCCAGGGGGAGCAATGCTTCAAACAGTCTGTATACGTGCTCTTACTGAGAGGCCAGTATTAGATTGCGACGCACCACTGGGTTTTTACTGTAACCCTTGGAGCTTCATATTGACGATGAAACACAGAAATTGCATCGGGATTGAATATAGTAGGCACAATGCCGACTTACGTCCAGTGGGAGCAATGCTTCAAACAGTCTGTATACGTGCCTTTCCTGAGAGGCCAGTATTAGATTGCGACGCACCACTGGGTGTTTACTGTAACTCTAGGAGCTTCATATTGACGATGAAACACAGAAATTGCATCGGGATTGAATATAGCAGGCACAATGCCGACTTACGTCCAGGGGGAGCAATGCTTAAAACAGTCTGTATACGTTCCGTTACTGAGAGGTAAGTATTAGATTGCGACGTACCACTGGGTGTTTACTGTAACCCTTGGAGCTTCATATTGACGATGAAACACAGAAATTGCATCGGGATTAAATATTGTAGGCACAATGCCGACTTACGTCCAGGGGGAGCAGTGCTTCAAACAGTTTGAATACGTGCCGTTACTAAGAGGCCAGTATTAGATTGCCACGCACCACAGGGTGTTTACTGTAAGGCTTGGAGCTTCATATTGACGATGAAACACAGAAATTGCATCGGGATTGAATATAATACGCACAATGCCGACTTACGTCCAGGGGGAGCAATGCTTCAAACTGTCTGTATACGTGCCGTTACTGAGAGCCCAGTATTAGATTACGACGCACCACTGGGTGTTTACTGTAACCCTTGGAACTTCATATTGACGATGAAACACAGAAATTGCATCGGGATTGAATATAGTAGGCACAATGCCGACTTACGTCCAGGGGGAGCAGTGCTTCAAACAGTCTGTATACGTGCCGTCACTAAGAGGCCAGTATTAGATTGGGACGCACCACAGGGTGATTACTGTAACCCTTGAAGCTTCATATTGACGATGAAACATAGAAATTGCATCGGGATGGAATATAGTAGGCACAATGCCGACTTACGTCCAGGGGGAACAATGTTAAAAACATTGTGTATGCGTGCCGTTACTGAGAGGCCAGTATTAGATTGCGATGCACCACTGGGTGTTTACTGTAACCCTTGGAACTTCATATTGACGATGAAACACAGAAATTGCATCGGGATTGAATATAGTACGCACAATGCCGACTTACGTCCAGGGGGAGAAATGCTTCAAACAGTCTGTATACGTGCCGTTACTGAGAGGCCAGTATTAGATTGCGACGCACCACTGGGTGTTTACTATAACCCTTGGAGCCTCTTATTGACGATGAAACTCAGAAATTGCTCGGGGTTGAATATAGTTGGCACAATGACGACTTACGTCCAGGGGGAGGAATGCTTCAAACAGTCTGTATACGTGCCGTTACTGAGAGGCCAGTATTAGATTGCGACGCACCACTGGGTGTTTACTGTAACCCTTGGAGCTTTATATTGACGATGAAACACAGAATTTGCATCTGGATTGAAAATAGTAAGCACAATGCCGAGTTACGTCTAGGGGGAGCAATGCTTTAAACAGTCTGTATATGTGCCGGACTGAGAGGCCAGTATTAGATAGCGACGCACCACTGGGTGTTTACTGTAACCCTTTAAGCTTCATATTGACGATGAAACACAGAAATTGCATCGGGATTGAATATAGTTGGCACAATGCCGACTTACGTCCAGGGGGAGCAATGCTTCAAACAGTCTGTATACGTGCTCTTACTGAGAGGCCAGTATTAGATTGCGACGCACCACTGGGTTTTTACTGTAACCCTTGGAGCTTCATATTGACGATGAAACACAGAAATTGCATCGGGATTGAATATAGAAGGCACAATGCCGACTTACGTCGAGTGGGAGCATTGCTTCAAACAGTCTGTTAACGTGCCTTTCCTGAGAAGCCAGTATTAGATTGCGACGCACCACTGGGTGTTTACTGTAACTCTTGGAGCTTCATATTGACGATGAAACACAGAAATTGCATCGGGATTGAATATAGTAGGCACAATGCCGACTTACGTCCAGGGGGAGCAATGCTTAAAACAGTCTGTATACGTTCCGTTACTGATAGGCCAGTATTAGATTGCGACGCACCACTGGGTGTTTACTGTAACCCTTGGAGCTTCATATTGACGATGAAACACAGAAATTGCATCGGGATTGAATATAGTAGGCACAATGCCGACTTACGTCCAGGGGGAGCAATGCTTCAAACAGTCTGTATACGTGCTCTTACTGAGAGGCCAGTATTAGATTGCGACGCACCACTGGGTGTTTACTGTAACCCTTGGAGCTTCATATTGACGATTAAACACATAAATTGCATTGGGATTGAATATAGTAGGCACAATGCCGACTTACGTCCAGGGGGAGTAATGCATCAAACAGTCTGTATACGTGCCTTTCCTGAGAGGCCAGTATTAGATTGCGACGCATCACTGGGTGTTTACTGTAACCCTTGGAGCTTCATATTGACGATGAAACGCAGAAATTGCATCGGGATGGAATATAGTAGGCACAATGCCGACTTACGTCCAGGGGGAGCAGTGCTTCAAACAGTCTGTATATGTGCCGTTACTAAGAGGCCAGTATTAGATTGCGACGCACCACAGGGTGTTTACTGTAACCCTTGGAGCTTCATATTGACGATGAAACACAGAAATTGCATCGGGATTGAATATAGTACGCACAATGCCGACTTACGTCCAGAGGGAGCAATGCTCCAAACAGTCTGTATACGTGCCGTTACTGAGAGTCCAGTATTAGATTGCGACGCACCACTGGGTGTTTACTGTAACCCTTGGAGCTTCATATTGACGATGAAACACAGAAATTGCTCGGGGTTGAATATAGTTGGCACAATGCCGACTTACGTCCACGGGGAGCAATGCTTCGAACAGTCTGTATACGTGCTCTTACTGAGAGGCCAGTATTAGATTGCGACGCACAACTGGGTGTTTACTGTAACCCTTGGAGCTTCATATTGACGATGAAACACAGAAATTGCATCGGGATTGAATATAGTAGGCACTATGCCGACTTACGTCTAGGGGGAGGAATGCTTTAAACTGCGTGTATACGTGCCGTTACTCAGAGGCCAGTATTAGATTGCGACGCACCACTGGGTGTTTACTGTAACCCTTGGAGCCTCATATTGACGATGAAACACAGAAATTGCATCGGCATTGAATATAGTAGGCACAATGCCGACTTACGTCCAGGGGGAGCAATGCGTCAAACAGTCCGTATACGTGCCTTTCCTGAGAGGCCAGTATTAGATTGCGACGCACCACTGGGTGTTTACTGTAACCCTTGGAGCTTCATATTGACGATGAAGCACAGAAATTGCATCGGGATTGAATATAGTAGGCACAATGCCGACTTACGTCCAGGGGGAGCAAGGCATCAAACAGAGTGTATACGTCTCACTACAAAGAGGCCAGTATTAGATTGCGACGCACCACTGGGTGTTTACTGTAACCCTTGGAACTTCATTTTGACGATGAAACACAGAAATTGCATCAGGATTGAATATAGTAGGCACACTGCCGACTTACGTCCAGGGGGAGCAATGCTTCAAACAGTCTGTGTACGTGCCGTTACTGACAGGCCAGTATTAGATTGCGACGCACCACTGGGTGTTTACTGTAACCCTTGGAGCTTCATATTGACGATGAAATACAGAAATTGCATCGGGATTGAATATACTAGGCACAATGCCATCTTATGTTCAGGTGGAGCAATGCTTCAAACAGTCTGTATACGTGCCTTTCCTGAGAGGCCAGTATTAGATTGCGACGCACCACTGGGTGTTTCCTGTAGCCCTTCGAGCTTCATATTGACGATGAAACACAGAAATTGCATCGGGATTGAATATAGTAGGCACAATGCAGACTTACGTCCAGGGGGAGTAATGCATCAAACAGTCTGTATACGTGCCTTTCCTGAGGGGCCAGTATTAGATTGCGACGCACCGATGGGTGTTTACTGTAACCCTTGGAGCTTCATATTGACGATGAAACACAGAAATTGCATCAGGATTGAATATAGTAGGCACAATGCCGACTTACGTCCAGGGGAGCAATGCTTCAAACAGTCTGTGTACGTGCTGTTACTGACAGGCCAGTATTAGATTGCGACGCACCACTGGGTGTTTACTGTAACCCTTGGAGCTTCATATTGACGATGAAATACTGAAATTGCAACGGGATTGAATATAGTAGGCACAATGCCAACTTATGTTCAGGTGGAGCAATGCTTCAAACAGTCTGTATACGTGCCTTTCCTGAGAGGCCAGTATTAGATTGCGATGCAGCACTGGGTGTTAACTGTAGCCCTTCCAGCTTCATATTGACGATGAAACACAGAAATTGCAACGGGATTGAATATAGTAGGCACAATGCCGACTTACGTCCAGGGGGAGTAATGCTTCAAACAGTCTGTATACGTACCGTTACTAAGAGGCCAGTATTGGATTGCGACGCACCACAGGGTGTTTACTGTAGCCCTTGGAACTTCATATTGACGATGAAACACCGAAATTACATCGGGATGAATATAGTTGGCACAATGCCGACTTACGTCCAGAGAGAGCAGTGCTTCTAACAGTCTGTATACGTGCCGCTACAAAGAGGCCAGTATAAGATTGCGACGCACCACAGGGTGTTCACTGTAACCCTTTGTACTTCATATTGACGATGAAACACAGAAATTGCATCGGGATTGAATATAGCTGGCACAATGCCGACTTACGTCCAGGGGGAGGAATGCTTCAAACTGCGTGTATACGTGCCGTTACTCAGAGGCCAGTATTAGATTGCGACGCACCACTGGGTGTTTACTGTAACCCTTGGAGCCTCATATTGACGATAAAACACAGAAATTGCATCGGGATTGAATGTAGTATGCACAATGCCGACTTACGTCCAGGGGGAGCAATGCGTCAAACAGTCCGTATACGTGCCTTTCCTGAGAGGCCAGTATTAGATTGCGACGCACCACTGGGTGTTTACTGTAACCCTTGGAACTTCATATTGACGATGAAACACAGAAATTGCATCAGGATTGAATATAGTAGGCACAATGCCGACTTACGTCCAGGGGGAGCAATGCTTCAAACAGTCTGTGTACGTGCCGTTACTGACAGGCCAGTATTAGATTGCGACGCACCACTGGGTGTTTACTGTAACCCTTGGAGCTTCATATTGACGATGAAATACAGAAATTGCATCGGGATTGAATATAGTAGGCACAATGCCAACTTATGTTCAGGTGGAGCAATGCTTCAAACAGTCTGTGTACGTGCCTTTCCTGAGAGGTCAGTATTAGATTGCGACGCACCACTGGGTGTTTACTGTAACCCTTGGAACTCCATATTGACGATGAAACACAGAAATTACATCGGGATGAATATAGTTGGCACAATGCCGACTTACGTCCAGAGGGAGCAGTGCTTCTAACAGTCTGTATACGTGCCGCTACAAAGAGGCCAGTATAAGATTGCGACGCACCACAGGGTGTTCACTGTAACCCTTAGAACTTCATATTGACGATGAAACACAGAAATTGCATCGGGATTGAATATAGTTGGCACAATGCCGACTTACGTCCAGGGGGAGCAATGCTTCAAACAGTCTGTATACGTGCCGTTACTGAGAGGCGAGTATTAGATTGCGACGCACCACCGGGTGTTTACTGTAACCCTTGGAGATTCTTATTGACGATGAAACACAGAAATTGCATCGGGAATGAATATAGTAGGCACAATGCCGACTTACGTCGAGGGGGAGCAATGCTTCAAACAGTCTGTAAACGTGCCGTTACTGAGAGGCCAGTATTAGATTGCGACGCACCACTGGGTGTTTATTGTAACCCTTGGAGCTTCATATTGACGATGAAACACAGAAATTGCTCGGGGTTGAATATAGTTGGCACAATGACGACTTACGTCCAGAGGAAGGAATGCTTCAAACAGTCTGTGTACGTGCCGTTACTGAGAGGCCAGTATTAGTTTTCGACGCACCACTGGGTGTTTACTGTAACCCTTGGAGCTTCATATTGACCATGAAACACAGAAATTGCATCGGGATTGAATTTAGTTGGCACAATGCCGACTTACGTCCAGGGGGAGCAATGCTTCAAACAGTCTGTATACTTGCCGTTACTGAGAGGCCAGTATTTTATTGCGATGAACCAGTGGGTGTTTACTGTAACCCTTGGAGCTTCATATTGACGATGAAATACAGAAATTTAATCTCGATTGAATATAGTAGGCACAATGCCGACTTACGTCCAGGGGGAGCAATGCTTATAACAGTCTGTATTCGTGCCGTTACTGAGAGGCCAGTATTACATTGCGACGAACCACTGGGTATTTACTGTAACCCTTGGAGCTTCATATTGACGATGAAACACAGAAATTGCATCGGGATTGAAAATAGTAGCCAGAATGCCGACTTACGACCAGGGCGAGCAATGCTTCAAACAGTCTGTATACGTGCCGTTACTGAGAGGCCAGTATTAAATTGCGAAGCACCACTGGGTGTTTACTGTAACCCTTGGAGCTTCATATTGACGATGAAACACAGAAATTGCATTGGGATTGAATATAGTTTGCACAATGCCGAGTTTCGTACAGAGGGAGCAGTGCTTCTAACAGTCTGTATACGTGCCGTTACTAAAAGGTTAGTATTAGATTGCGACGCACCACAGGGTGTTCACTGTAACCCTTGGACTTCATATTGACTATGAAACACAGAAATTGCATCGGGATTGAATATAGTAGGCACAATGCCGACTTACGTCCAGGGGGAGTAATGCTTCAAACAGTCTGTATATGTGCCGTTACTGAGAGGCCAGTATTAGATTGCGACGCACCACTGGGTGTTTACTGTAACCCTTGGAGCTTCATATTGACGATGAAATACAGAAATTGCATCGGGATTGAATATAGTAGGCACAATGCCAACTTATGTTCAGGTGGAGCAATGCTTCTAACAGTCTGTATACGTGCCTTTCCTGAGAGGCCAATATTAGATTGCGACTCACCACTGGGTGTTTACTGTAACCGTTGGAGCTTCATATTGACGATGAAACACAGAAATTGCATCGGGATTGAATATAGTAGGCACAATGCCGACTTACGTCCAGGGGGAGTAATGCTTCAAACAGTCTGTATATGTGCCGTTACTGAGAGGCAAGTAATAGATTGCGACGCATCACTGGGTTTTTACTGTAACCCTTGGTGCCTCATATTGACGATGAATCACAGAAATTGCATCGGGATTGAATGTAGTTGGCACAATGCCGACTTACGTCCAGTGGGTGTAATGCTTCAAACAGTCTGTATATGTGCCGTTACTGAGAGGTCAGTATTAGATTGCGACGCCCACTGGGTGTTTACTGTAACCCTTGGAGCTTCATATTGACGATGAAACACAGAAATTTAATCTCGATTGAATATAGTAGGCACAATGCCGACTTACGTCCAGGGGGAGCAATGCTTCAAACAGTCTGTATACGTGCCGTTACTGAGAGGCAAGTATTAGATTGCGACGCACAACTGGGTGTTTACTGTAACCCTTGGAGCTTCATATTGACGATGAAACACAGAAATTGCTCGGGGTTGAATATAGTTGGCACAATGCCGACTTACGTCCATGGGGTGGAATGCTTCAAACAGTCTGTATATGTGCCGTTACTGAGAGGCAAGTAATAGATTGCGACGCAACACTGGGTTTTTACTGTGTCCTTGGTGCTTCATATTGACGATGAAACACAGAAATTGCATCGGGATTGAATGTAGTTGGCACAAAGCCGATTTACGTCCAGTGGGAGTAATGCTTAAAACAGTCTGTATATGTGCCGTTACTGAGAGGTCGGTATTAGATTGCGACGCACCACTGGGTGTTTACTGTAACCCTTGGAGCTTCATATTGACGATGAAACACAGAAATTTAATCTCGATTGAATATAGTAGGCACAATGCCGACTTACGTCCAGGGGGAGCAATGCTTCAAACAGTCTGTATACGTGCCGTTACTGAGAGGCCAGTATTACATTGCGACGCACCACTGGGTGTTTACTGTAACCCTTGGAGCTTCATATTGACGATGAAACACAGAAATTGCATCGGGATTGAATATAGTTGGCACAATGCCGACTTACGTCTAGGGGGAGCAGTGCTTCAAACAGTCTGTATACGTGCCGTTACTAAGAGGCCAGTATTAGATTGCGACGCACCACTGGGTGTTTACTGTACCCTTGGAGCTTCATATTGACGATGAAATACAGAATTGGCATCGGGATTGAATATAGTTGGCACAATGCCAACTTACGTCCAGGGGGAGCAATGCTTAAAACAGTCTGTATACGGGCCGTTACAGAGAGGCCAGTAATACATTGCGACGCACCACTGGGTGTTTACTGTAACCCTTGGAGCTTCATATTGACGATGAAACACAGAAATTGCTTCGAGATTGAATATATTTGGCACAATGCCGACTTACGTCCAGGGGGAGCAATGCTTCAAACAGTCTGTATACGTGCCGTTACTGAGAGGCCAGTGTTAGATTGCGACGAACCACTGGGTGTTTACTGTAACCCTTGGAGCTACATATTGATGATGAAACACAGAATTTGCATCGGGATTGAATATAGTAGGCACAATGCCGACTTACGTCCAGGGGGAGCAATGCTTCAAACAGTCTGTATACGTGCTCTTACTGAGAGGCCAGTATTAGATTGCGACGCACCACTGGGTGTTTACTGTAACCCTTGGAGCTTCATATTGACGATCAAACAAAGAAATTGCATCGGGATTGAATGTAGTAGGCACAATGCCGACTTACGTCCAGTGGGAGCAATGCTTCAAACAGTCTGTATACGTGCCTTTCCTGAGAGGCCAGTATTAGATTGCGACGCACCACTGGGTGTTTACTGTAACCCTTGGAGCTTCATATTGACGATGAAACACAGAAATTGCATCGGGACTGTATATAGTAGGCACAATACCGACTTACGTCCAGGGGGAGTAATGCATTAAACAGTCTGTATACGTGCCTTTCCTGAGAGGCCAGTATCAGATTGCGACGTACCGATGGGTGTTTACTGTAACCCTTGGAGCTTCATATTGACGATGAAACACAGAAATTGCATCGGGATTGAATATAGTAGGCACAATGCCGACTTACGTCCAGTGGGAGCAATGCTTCAAACAGTCTGTATACGTGCCTTTCCTGAGAGGCCAGTATTAGATTGCGACGCACCACTGGGTGTTTACTGTAACTCTTGGAGCATCATATTGACGATGAAACACAGAGATTGCATCGGGATTGAATATAGTAGGCACAATGCCGACTTACGTCCAGGGGGAGTAATGCTTCAAACAGTCTGTATATGTGCCGTTACTGAGAGGCAAGTAATAGATTGCGACGCATCACTGGGTTTTTACTGTAACCCTTGGTGCCTCATATTGACGATGAATCACAGAAATAGCATCGGGATTGAATGTAGTTGGCACAATGCCGACTTACGTCCAGTGGGTGTAATGCTTCAAACAGTCTGTATATGTGCCGTTACTGAGAGGTCAGTATTAGATTGCGACGCCCTCTGGGTGTTTACTGTAACCCTTGGAGCTTCATATTGACGATGAAACACAGAAATTTAATCTCGATTGAATATAGTAGGCACAATGCCAACTTATGTTCAGGTGGAGCAATGCTACTAACAGTCTGTAAACATGCCTTTCCTCAGACGCCAATATTAGATTGCGACGCACCACTGGGTGTCTACTGTAACCCTTCGAGCATCATATTGACGTTAAACACATAAATTGCATCGGGACTGAATATAGTAGGCACAATGCCGACTTACGTCCAGGGGGAGTAATGCATGAAACAGTCTGTATACGTGCCTTTCCTGAGATGCCAGTATTAGATTGCGACGTACCGATGGGTGTTTACTGTAACCCTTGGAGTTTCATATTGACGATGAAACACAGAAATTGCATCGGGGTGGAATATAGTAGGCACAATGCCGACTTACGTCCAGGGGGAGCAATGCTAAAAATATTCTGTATACGTGCCGTTACCGAGAGGACAGTATTAGATTGCGACGCACCACTGGGTGTTTACTGTAACCCTTGGAGCTTCATATTGGCGATGAAACACAGAAATTGCATCGGGTTTGAAAATAGTAGGCACAATGCCGAGTTACGTCTAGGGGGAGCAATGCTTCAAATAGTGTGTATACGTGCCGTTACTGAGAGGCCAGTATTAGATTGCGACGCACCACTGGTTGTTTACTGTAACCCTTGGAGCTTCGTATTGACGATAAAACACAGATATTGCATTGGGATTGAATATAGTATGCACAATGCCGACTTACGTCCAGGGGGAGCAATGCTTCAAACAGTCTGCATACGTGCCGTTACTGAGAGGCCAGTATTAGATTGCGACGCACCACTGGGTGTCTACTGTAACCCATGGAACTTCATATTGACGATGAAACACAGAAATTACATCGGGATTGAATATAGTAGGCACAATGCCGACTTACGTCCAGGGGGAGCAGTGCTTCAAACAGTCTGTATACGTGCCGTTACTAAGAGGCCAGTATTAGATTGAGACGCACCACAGGGTGTTTACTGTAACCCTTGGAGCTTCATATTGACGATGAAACACAGAAATTGCATCGGGATTGAATATAGTACGCACAATGCCAACTTACGTCCAGGGGGAGCAATGCTCCAAACAGTCTGTATACGTGCCGTTACTGAGAGGCCAGTATTAGATTGCGACGCACCACTGGGTGTTTACTGTAACCCTTGGAGCTTCATATTGACGATGAAACACAGAAATTGCATCGGGTTGGAATATAGTAGGCACAATGCCGACTTACGTCCAGGGGGAGCAATGCTAAAAACATTCTGTATACGTGCCGTTACCGAGAGGACAGTATTAGATTGCGACGCACCACTGGGTGTTTACTGTATCCCTTGGAACATCATATTAACGATGAAACACAGAAATTGCATCGGGATTCAATATTGTAGGCACAATGCCGACATAAGTCCAGGGGGAGCAGTGCTTCAAACAGTTTGAAAACGTGCCGTTACTAAGAGGCCAGTATTAGATTGCGACGCACCACAGGGTGTTTACTGTAACCCTTGGAGCTTCATATTGACGATGAAACACAGAAATTGCATCGGGATTGAAAATATTACGCACAATGCCGACTTACGTCCAGGGGGAGCAATCCTTCAAACAGTCTGTATACGTGCCGTTACTGAGAGGCCAGTATTAGATTGCGACGCACCACTGGGTGTTTACTATAACCCTTGGAGCTTCATATTGACGATGAAACACAGAAATTGCTCGGGGTTGAATATAGTTGGCACAATGACGACTTACGTCCAAGGGGAGGAATGCTTCAAAAAGTCTGTACACGTGTCGTTACTGAGAGGCCAGTATTAGATTACGACGCACCACTGTTTGTTTACTGTAACCCTTGGAACTTCATATTGATGATGAAACACAGAAATTGCATCGGGATTGAATATAGTAGGCACAATGCCGACTTACGTCCAGGGGGAGCAGTGCTTCAAACAGTCTGTATACGTGCCGTTACTAAGAGGCCAGTATTAGATTGCGACGCACCACAGGGTGATTACTGTAACCCTTGAAGCTTCATATTGACGATGAAACACAGAAATTGCATCGGGATTGAATATAGTACGCACAATGCCGACTTACGTCCAGGGGGAGCAATGTTTCAAACAGTCTGTACACGTGCTCTTACTGAGAGGCCAGTATTTGATTGCGACGCACCACTGGGTGTTTACTGTAACCCTTGGAGCTTCATATTGACCATGAAACACAGAAATTGCATCGGGATTGAATATAGTAGGCACAATGCCGACTTACGTCCAGGGGGAGCAATGCTTCAAACAGTCTGTATAAGTGCCTTTCCTGAGAGGCCAGTATTAGATTGCGACGCACCACTTGGTGATTACTGTAACTCTTGGAGCTTCATATTGACGATGAAACACAGAAATTGCATCGGGATTGAATATAGTAGGCACAATGCCGACTTACGTCCAGGGGGAGCAATGCTTAAAACAGTCTGTATACGTGCCGTTACTGAGAGACCAGTATTAGATTGCGACGCACCACTGGGTGTTTACTAAAACCCTTGGAGCTTCATATTGACGATGAAACACAGAAATTGCATCGGGATTGAATATAGTACACACAATGCCGACTTACGTCCAGGGGGAGCAATGTTTCAAGCAGTCTGTATACGTGCTCTTACTGAGAGGCCAGTATTTGATTGCGACGCACCACTGGGTGTTTACTGTAACCCTTGGAGCTTCATATTGACCATGAAACACAGAAATTGCATCGGGATTGAATATAGTAGGCACAATGCCGACTTACGTCCAGGGGGAGCAATGCTTCAAACAGTCTGTATACGTGCCTTTCCTGAGAGGCCAGTATTAGATTGCGACGCACCACTGGGTGATTACTGTAACTCTTGGAGCTTCATATTGACGATGAAACACAGAAATTGCATCGGGATTGAAAATAGTAGGCACAATGCCAACTTACGTCCAGGGGGAGCAATGCTTAAAACAGTCTGTATACGTGCCGTTACTGAGAGACCAGTATTAGATTGCGACGCATCACTGGGTGTTTACTAAAACCCTTGGAGCTTCATATTGACGATGAAATACGGAAATTGCATCGGGATTGAATATAGTAGGCACAATGCCGACTTACGTCCAGGCGGAGCAATGCTTCAAACAGTCTGTATATGTGCCGTTACTGAGAGGCAAGTAATAGATTGCGACGCACCACTGGGTGTTTACTGTAACCCTTGGAGCTTCATATTGACGATGAAACACAGAAATTGCATCGGGATTGAATATAGTTGGCCCAATGCCGACTTACGTCCAGGGGAAGCAATGCTTCAAACAGTCTGTGTACGTGCCGTTACTGAGAGTCCAGTATTAGATTGCGACGCACCACTGGGTGTTTACTGTAACCCTTGGAGCTTCATATTGACGATGAAACACAGAAATTGCATCGGGATTGAATATAGTAGGCACAATGCCGACTTACGTCCAGGGGGAGCAATGCTTCAAACTGTCTGTATTCGTGCCGTTACTGAGAGGCCAGTATTAGATTGCGACGCACCACTGGTTGTGTACTGTAACCCTTGGAGCTTCATATTGACGATGAAACACAGAATTTGCATCTGGATTGAAAATAGTAAGCACAATGCCGAGTTACGTCGAGGGGGAGCAATGCTTCAAACAGTCTGTATACGCGCCGTTACTGAGAGGCCAGTATTAGATTGCGACGCACCACTGGGTGTTTACTGTAACCCTTGAAGCTTCATATTGACGATGAAACACAGAAATTGCATCGGGATTGAATATAGTACGCACAATGCCGACTTACGTCCAGGGGGAGCAATGCTTCAAACACTCTGTATACGTGCTCTTACTGAGAGGCCAGTATTAGATTGCGACGCACCACTGGGTGTTTACTGTAACCCTTGGAGCTTCATATTGACGATGAAACACAGAAATTGCATCGGGATTGAATATAGTAGGCACAATGCCGACTTACGTCCAGTGGGATCAATGCTTCAAACAGTCTGTATACGTGCCTTTCCTGAGAGGCCAGTATTAGATTATGACGCACCACTGGGTGTTTACTGTAACTCTTGGAGCTTCATATTGACGATGAAACACAGAAATTGCATCGGTAATTGAATATAGTAGGCACAATGCCGACTTACGTCCACGGGGAGCAATGCTTAAAACAGTCTGTATACGTGCCGTTACTGAGAGGCCAGTATTAGATTGCGACGCACCACTGGGTGTTTACTGTAACCCTTGGAGCTTCATATTGACGATGAAACACAGAAATTGCATCGGGATTGAATATAGTAGGCACAATGCCGACTTACGTCCAGGGGGAGCAATGCTTCAAACAGTGCGTATACGTGTCGTTACTGAGTGGCCAGTATTAGATTGCGAAGCACCACTGGGTGTTAACTGTAACACTTGGAGCTTCATATTGACGATGAAATACAGAAATTGCATCGGGTTTGAATATAGTAGGCACAATGCCAAATTACGTTCAGGTGGAGCAATGCTTCTAACAGTCTGTATACGTGCCTTTCCTGAGAGGCCAATATTAGATTGCGACGCACCACTGGGTGTTTACTGTAACCCTTCGAGCTTCATATTGACGATTAAACACATAAATTGCATCGGGATTGAATATAGTAGGCACAATGCCGACTTACGTCCAGGGGGAGTAATGCATCAAACAGTCTGTATACGTGCCTTTCCTGAGAGGCCAGTATTAGATTGCGACGCACCGATGGGTGTTTACTGTAACCCTTGGAGCTTCATATTGACGATGAAACACAGAAATTGCATCGGGATTGAATATAGTTGGCACAATGCCGACTTACGTCCAGGGGAAGCAATGCTTCAAACAGTCTGTATACGTGCCGTTACTGAGAGGCCAGTATTAGATTGCGACGCACCACTGGGTGTTTACTGTAACCCTTGGAGCTTCATATTGACGATGAAACACAGAAATTGCATCGGGATTGAATATAGTAGGCACATTGCCGACTTACGTCCAGGGGTAGCAATGCTTCAAACAGTCTGTATACGTGCCGTTACTGAGAGGCCAGTATTAGATTGCGACGCACCACTGGGTGTTTACTGTAACCCTTGGAGCTTCATATTGACGATGAAACACAGAATTTGCATCTGGATTGAAAATAGTAGGCACAATGCCGAGTTACGTCTAGGGGGAGCAATGCTTCAAACAGTCTGTATACGTGCCGTTACTGAGAGGCCAATATTAGATTGCGACGCACCACTGGGTGTTTACTGTAAAACTTGGAGCTTCGTATTGACGATGAAACACAGATATTGCATTGGGATTGAATACAGTAGGCACAATGCCGACTTACGTCCAGGGGGAGCAATGCTTCAAACACTCTGTATACGTACCGTTACTGAGAGGCCAGTATTAGATTGCAACGCACCACTGGGTGTTCACTGTAACCCTTGGAACTTCATATTGACGATGAAACACAGAAATTGCATCGGGATTGAATATAGTAGCCACAATACCGACTTACAGCCAGGGGGAGCAGTGCTTCAAACAGTCTGTATACGTGCCGTTACTAAGAGGCCAGTATTAGATTGCCACGCACCACAGGGTGTTTACTGTAACCCTTGGAGCTTCATATTGACGATGAAACACAGAAATTGCATCGGGATTGAATATAGTAGGCACAATGCCGACTTACGTCCAGGGGGAGCAATGCTTCAAACAGTTTCTTAGGTGCCTTTCCTGGGAGGCCAGTATTAGATTGCGACGCACCACTGGGTGTTTACTGTAACCCTTGGAGCTTCATATTGACGATGAAACACAGATATTGCATCGGGATGGAATATAGTAGGCACAATGCCGACTTACGTCCAGGGGGAACAATGTTAAAAACATTCTGTATACGTGCCGTTACTGAGAGGCCAGTATTAGATTGCGACGCACCACTGGGTATTTACTGTAACCCGTGGAACTTCATATTGACGATGAAATACAGAAATTGCATCAGGATTGAATATAGTAGGCACAATGCTGACTTACGTCCAGGGGGAGCAGTGCTTCAAACAGTCTGTATATGTGCCGTTACTAAGAGGCCAGTATTAGATTGCGACGCACCACAGGGTGTTTACTGTAACCCTTGGAGCTTCATATTGACGATGAAACACAGTAATTGCATCGGGATTGAAAATATTACGCCCAATGCCGACTTACGTCCAGGGGGAGCAATGCTTCAAACAGTCTGTATACGTGCCGTTACTGAGAGGCCAGTATTAGATTGCGACGCACCACAGGGTGTTTACTATAACCCTTGGAGCCTCATATTGACGATGAAACACAGAAATTGCTCGGGGTTGAATATAGTTGGCACAATGACGACTTACGTCCAGGGGGAGGAATGCTTCAAACAGTCTGTATACGTGCCGTTACTGAGAGGCCAGTATTAGATTGCGACGCACCACTGGGTGTTTATTGTAACCCTTGGAGCTTCATATTGACGATGAAACACAGAAATTGCATCGGGTTGGAATATAGTAGGCACAATGCCGACTTACGTCCAGGGGGAGCAATGCTAAAAACATTCTGTATACGTGCCGTTACCGAGATGCCAGTATTAGATTGCGACGCACCACTGGGTGTTTACTGTATCCCTTGGAACATCATATTGACGATGAAACGCAGAAATTGCATCGGGATTAAATATTGTAGGCACAATGCCGACTTAAGTCCAGGGGGAGCAGTGCTTCAAACAGTTTGAAATCGTGCCGTTACTAAGAGGCCAGTATTAGATTGCGACGCACCACAGGGTGTTTACTGTAACCCTTGGAGCTTCATATTGACGATGAAACACAGAAATTGCTCGGGGTTGACTATAGTTGGCACAATGACGACTTACGTCCAGGGGGAGGAATGCTTCAAAAAGTCTGTACACGTGATGTTACTGAGAGGCCAGTATTAGATTACGACGCACCACTGTGTGTTTACTGTAACCCTTGGAACTTCATATTGACGATGAAACACAGAAATTGCATCGGGATTGAATATAGTAGGCACAATGCCGACTTACGTCCAGGGGGAGCAATGCTTCAAACAGTCTGTATACGTGCCGTTACTGAGAGGCCAGTATTAGATTGCGACGCAACACTGGGTGTTTACTGTAACCCTTGGAGCTTCATATTGACGATGAAATACAGAAATTGCATCGGGATTGAATATAGTAGGCACAATGCCAACTTATGTTCAGGTGGAGCAATGCTTCTAACAGTCTGTATACGTGCCTTTCCTGAGAGGCCAATATTAGATTGCGAAGCACCACTGGGTGTTTACTGTAACCCTTCGAGCTTCATATTGACGATTAAACACATAAATTGCATCGGGATTGAATATAGTAGGCACAATGCCGACTTACGTCCAGGGGGAGTAATGTATCAAACAGTCTGTATACGTACCTTTCCTGAGAGGCCAGTATTAGATTGCGACGCACCGATGGGTGTTTACTGTAACCCTTGGAGCTTCATATTGACGATTAAACACAGAAATTGCATCGGGATTGAATATAGTAGGCACAATGCCGGCTTATGTCTAGGGGGAGTAATGCTTCAAACAGTCTGTATATGTGCCGTTACTGAGAGGCAAGTAATAGATTGCGACGCACCACTGGGTGTTTACTGTAACCCTTGGAGCTTCATATTGACGATGAAACAGAGAAATTGCATCGGGATTGAATATAGTTGGCCCAATGCCGACTTACGTCCAGGGGAAGCAATGCTTCAAACAGTCTGTGTACGTGCCGTTACTGAGAGTCCAGTATTAGATTGCGACGCACCACTGGGTGTTTACTGTAACCCTTGGAGCTTCATATTGACGATGAATCACAGAAATTGCATCGGGATTGAATATAGTAGGCACAATGCCGACTTACGTCCAGATGGAGCAATGCTTCAAACAGTTTGTATACGTGCCGTTACTGAGAGGCCAGTATTAGATTGCGACGCACCACTGGGTGTTTACTGTAACCCTTGGAGCTTCATATTGACGATGAAACTCAGAATTTGCATCTGGATTGAAAATAGTAAGCACAATGCCGCGTTACGTCAAGGGGGAGCAATGCTTCAAACAATCTGTATACGTGCCGTTACTGAGAGGCCAGTATTAGATTGCGACGCACCACTGGGTGTTTACTGTAACACTTGGAGCTTCATATTGACGATGAAATACACAAATTGCATCGGGTTTGAATATAGTAGGCACAATGCCAACTTACGTTCAGGTGGAGCAATGCTTCTAACAGTCTGTATACGTGCCTTTCCTGAGAGGCCAATATTAGATTGCGACGCACCACTGGGTGTTTACTGTAACCCTTCGAGCTTCATATTGACGATTAAACACATAAATTGCATCGGGATTGAATATAGTAGGCACAATGCCGACTTACGTCCAGGGGGAGTAATGCATCAAACAGTCTGTATACGTGCCTTTCCTGAGAGGCCAGTATTAGATTGCGACGCACCGATGGGAGTTTACTGTAACCCTTGGAGCTTCATATTGACGATGAAACACAGAAATTGCATCGGGATTGAAAATAGTAGGCACAATGCCGAGTTACGTCTAGGGGGAGCAATGCTTCAAACAGTCTGTATACGTGCCGTTACTGAGAGGCCAGTATTAGATTGCGACGCACCACTGGGTGTTTACTGTAAAACTTGGAGCTTCGTAATGACGATGAAACACAGATATTGCATTGGGATTGAATACAGTAGGCACAATGCCGACTTACGCCCAGGGGGAGCAATGCTTCAAACACTCTGTATACGTACCGTTACTGAGAGGCCAGTATTAGATTGCAACGCAGCACTGGGTGTTCACTGTAACCCTTGGAACTTCATATTGACGATGAAACACAGAAATTGCATCGGGATTGAATATAGTAGCCACAATACCGACTTACGTCCAGGGGGAGCAGTGCTTCAAACAGTCTGTATACGTGCCGTTACTAAGAGGCCAGTATTAGATTGCCACGCACCACAGGGTGTTTACTGTAACCCTTGGAGCTTCATATTGACGATGAAACACAGAAATTGCATCGGGATTGAATATAGTACGCACAATGCCGACTTACGTCCAGGGGGAGCAATGCTTCAAACAGTCTGTATACGTGCCGTTACTGAGAGGCCAGTATTAGATTGCGACGCACCACTGGCTGTTTACTATAACCCTTGGAGCTTCAAATTCACGATGAAACACAGAAATTGCTCGGGGTTGAATATAGTTGCCACAATGACGACTTACGTCCAGGGGGAGGAATGCTTCAAAAAGTCTGTACACGTGCCGTTACTGAGAGGCCAGTATTAGATTACGACGCACCACTGTGTGTTTACTGTAACCCTTGGAACTTCATATTGACGATGAAACACAGAAATTGCATCGGGATTGAATATAGTAGGCACAATGCCGACTTACGTCCAGGGGGAGCAGTGCTTCAAACAGTCTGTATACGTGCCGTTACTAAGAGGCCAGTATTAGATTGCGACGCACCACAGGGTGATTACTGTAACCCTTGCAGCTTCTTATTGACGATGAAACACAGAAATTGCATCGGGATTGAATATAGTACGCATAATGCCGACTTACGTCCAGGGGGAGCAATGTTTCAAACAGTCTGTATACGTGCTCTTACTGAGAGGCCAGTATTTGATTGCGACGCACCACTGGGTGTTTACTGTAACCCTTGGAGCTTCATATTGACCATGAAACACAGAAATTGCATCGGGATTGAATATAGTAGGCACAATGCCGACTTACGTCCAGTGGGAGCAATGCTTCAAACAGTCTGTATACGTGCCTTTCTTGAGAGGCCTGTATTAGATTGCGACGCACCACTGGGCGTTTACTGGAACTCTTGGAGCTTCATATTGACGATGAAACACAGAAATTGCATCGGGATTGAATATAGTAGGCACAATGCCGACTTACGTCCAGGGGGAGTAATGTATCAAACAGTCTGTATACGTACCTTTCCTGAGAGGCCAGTATTAGATTGCGACGCACCGATGGGTGTTTACTGTAACCCTTGGAGCTTCATATTGACGATTAAACACAGAAATTGCATCGGGATTGAATATAGTAGGCACAATGCCGACTTACGTCCAGTGGGATCAATGCTTCAAACAGTCTGTATACGTGCCTTTCCTGAGAGGCCAGTATTAGATTGCGACGCACCACTGGGTGTTTACTGTAACTCTTGGAGCTTCATATTGACGATGAAACACAGAAATTGCATCGGGATTGAATATAGTTGGCCCAATGCCGACTTACGTCCAGGGGAAGCAATGCTTCAAACAGTCTGTGTACGTGCCGTTACTGAGAGTCCAGTATTAGATTGCGACGCACCACTGGGTGTTTACTGTAACCCTTGGAGCTTCATATTGACGATGAAACACAGAAATTGCATCGGGATTGAATATAGTAGGCACAATGCCGTCTTACGTCCAGGGGGAGCAATGCTTCAAACAGTCTGTATACGTGCCGTTACTGAGAGGCCAGTATTAGATTGCGACGATCCACTGGGTGTTTACTGTAACCCTTGGAGTTTCATATTGACGATGAAACACAGAATTTGCATCTGGATTGAAAATAGTAAGCACAATGCCGAGTTACGTCAAGGGGGAGCAATGCTTCAAACAGTCTGTATACGTGCCGTTACTGAGAGGCCAGTATTAGATTGCGACGCACCACTGGGTGTTTACTGTAACCCTTGAAGCTTCATACTGACGATGAAACACAGAAATTGCATCGGGATTGAATATATTACGCACAATGCCGACTTACGTCCAGGGGGAGCAATGCTTCAAACAGTCTGTATACGTGCTCTTACTGAGAGGCCAGTATTAGATTGCGACGCACCACTGGGTGTTTACTGTAACCCTTGGAGCTTCATATTGACGATGAAACACAGTAATTGCATCGGGATTGAATATAGTAGGCACAATGCCGACTTACGTCCAGTGGGATCAATGCTTCAAACAGTCTGTATACGTGCCTTTCCTGAGAGGCCAGTATTAGATTGCGACGCACCACTGGGTGTTTACTGTAACTCTTGGAGCTTCATATTGACGATGAAACACAGAAATTGCATCGGGATTGAATATAGTAGGCACAATGCCGACTTACGTCCAGGGGGAGCAATGCTTAAAACAGTCTGTATACGTGCCGTTACTGAGAGGCCAGTATTAGATTGCGACGCACCACTGGGTGTTTACTGTAACCCTTGGAGCTTCATATTGACGATGAAACACAGAAATTGCATCGGGATTGAATATAGTAGGCACAATGCCGACTTACGTCCAGGGGGAGCAATGCTTCAAACAGTCTGTATACGTGTCGTTACTGAGTGGCCAGTATTAGATTGCGAAGCACCACTGGGTGTTTACTGTAACACTTGGAGCTTCATATTGACGATGAAATACAGAAATTTGCATCGGGTGTGAATATAGTAGGCACAATGCCAACTTACGTTCAGGTGGAGCAATGCTTCTAACAGTCTGAATACGTGCCTTTCCTGAGAGGCCAATATTAGATTGCGACGCACCACTGGGTGTTTACTGTAACCCTTCGAGCTTCATATTGACGATTAAACACATAAATTGCATCGGGATTGAATATAGTAGGCACAATGCCGACTTACGTCCAGGGGGAGTAATGCATCAAACAGTCTGTATACGTACCTTTCCTGAGAGGCCAGTATTAGATTGCGACGCACCGATGGGTGTTTACTGTAACCCTTGGAGCTTCATATTGACGATGAAACACAGAAATTGCATCGGGATTGAATATAGTAGGCACATTGCCGACTTACGTCCAGGGGGAGCAATGCTTCAAACAGTCTGTATACGTGCCGTTACTGAGAGGCCAGTATTAGATTGCGACGCACCACTGGGTGTTTACTGTAACCCTTGGAGCTTCAAATTGACATGAAACACACAATTTGCATCTGGATTGAAAATAGTAGGCACAATGCCGAGTTACGTCTAGGGGGAGCAATGCTTCAAACAGTCTGTATACGTGCCTTTACTGAGAGGCCAGTATTAGATTGCGAGGCACCACTGGGTGTTTACTGTAAAACTTGGAGCTTCGTATTGACGATGAAACACAGAAATTGCATCGGGATTGAATATAGTAGGCACAATGCCGGCTTATGTCCAGGGGGAGTAATGCTTCAAACAGTCTGTAAATGTGCCGTTACTGAGAGGCAAGTAATAGATTGCGACGCACCACTGGGTGTTTACTGTAACCCTTGGAGCTTCATATTGACGATGAAACACAGAAATTGCATCGGGATTGAATATAGTTGGCCCAATGCCGACTTACGTCCAGGGGAAGCAATGCTTCAAACAGTCTGTGTACGTGCCGTTACTGAGAGTCCAGTATTAGATTGCGACGCACCACTGGGTGTTTACTGTAACCCTTGGAGCTTCATATTGACGATGAAACACAGAAATTGCATCGGGATTGAATATAGTAGGCACAATGCCGACTTACGTCCAGGGGGAACAATGCTTCAAACAGTCTGTATACGTGCCGTTACTGAGAGGCCAGTATTAGATTGCGACGCACCACTGGGTGTTTACTGTAACCCTTGGAGTTTCATATTGACGATGAAACACAGAATTTGCATCTGGATTGAAAATAGTAAGCACAATACCGAGTTACGTCAAGGGGGAGCAATGCTTCAAACATTCTGTATACGTGCCGTTTTTGAGAGGCCAGTATTAGATTGCGACGCACCACTGGGTGTTTACTGTAACCCTTGAAGCTTCATATTGACGATGAAACACAGAAATTGCATCGGGATTGAATATAGTACGCACAATGCCGACTTACGTCCAGGGGGAGCAATCCTTCAAACAGTCTGTATACGTGCTCTTACTGAGAGGCCAGTATTAGATTGCGACGCACCACTGGGTGTTTACTGTAACCCTTGGAGCTCCATATTGACGATGAAACACAGAAATTGCATCGGGATTGAATATAGTAGGCACAATGCCGACTTACGTCCAGTGGGATCAATGCTTCAAACAGTCTGTATACGTGCCTTTCCTGAGAGGCCAGTATTAGATTGCGACGCACCACTGGGTGTTTACTGTACCTCTTGGAGCTTCATATTGACGATGAAACACAGAAATTGCATCGGGATTGAATATAGTAGGCACAATGCCGACTTACGTCCAGGGGGAGCAATGCTTAAAACAGTCTGTATACGTGCCGTTACTGAGAGGCCAGTATTAGATTGCGACGCACCACTGGGTGTTTACTGTAACCCTTGGAGCTTCATATTGACGATGAAACACAGAAATTGCATCGGGATTGAATATAGTAGGCACAATGCCGACTTACGTCCAGGGGGAGCAATGCTTCAAACAGTCTGTATACATGTCGTTACTGAGTGGCCAGTATTAGATTGTGAAGCACCACTGGGTGTTTACTGTAACACTTGGAGCTTCATATTGACGATGAAATACAGAAATTGCATCGGGTTTGATAATAGTAGGCACAATGCCAACTTACGTTCAGGTGGAGCAATGCTTCTAACAGTCTGTATACGTGCCTTTCCTGAGAGGCCAATATTAGATTGCGACGCACCACTGGGTGTTTACTGTAACCCTTCGAGCTTCATATTGACGATTAAACACAGAAATTGCATCGGGATTGAATATAGTAGGCACAATGCCGACTTACGTCCAGGGGGAGTAATGCATCAAACAGTCTGTATACGTGCCTTTCCTGAGAGGCCAGTATTAGATTGCGACACACCGATGGGTGTAAACTGTAACCCTTGGAGCTTCATATTGACGATGAAACACAGAAATTGCATCGGGATTGAATATAGTAGGCACACTGACGACTTACGTCCAGGGGGAGCAATGCTTCAAACAGTCTGTATACGTGCCGTTACTGAGAGGCCAGTATTAGATTGCGACGCACCACTGGGTGTTTACTGTAACCCTTGGAGCTTCAAATTGACGATGAAACACAGAATTTGCATCTGGATTGAAAATAGTAGGCACAATGCCGAGTTACGTCTAGGGGGAGCAATGCTTCAAACAGTCTGTGTACGTGCCGTTACTGAGAGGCCAGTATTAGATTGCAACGCACCACTGGGTGTTCACTGTAACCGTTGGAACTTCATATTGACGATGAAACACAGAAATTGCATAGGGATTGAATATAGTACGCACAATGCCGACTTACGTCCAGGGGGAGCAATGCTTCAAACAGTCTGTATACGTGCCGTTACTGAGAGGCCAATATTAGATTGCGACGCACCACTGGGTGTTTACTATAACCCTTGGAGCCTCATATTGACGATGAAACACAGAAATTGCTCGGGGTTGAATATAGTTGGCACAATGACGACTTACGTCCAGGGGGAACAATGTTAAAAACATTCTGTATACGTGCCGTTACTGAGAGGCCAGTATTAGATTGCGACGCACCACTGGGTGTTTACTGTAACCCTTGGAACTTCATATTGACGATGAAACACAGAAATTGCATCAGGATTGAATATAGTAGGCACAATGCAGACTTACGTCCAGGGGGAGCAGTGCTTCAAACAGTCTGTATATGTGCCGTTACTAAGAGGCCAGTATTAGATTGCGACGCACCACAGGGTGTTTACTGTAACCCTTGGAGCTTCATATTGACGATGAAACACAGAAATTGCATCGGGATTGAATATAGTGCGCACTATGCCGACTTACATCCAGGGGGAGCAATGCTCCGAACAGTCTGTATACGTGCCGTTACTGAGAAGCCAGTATTAGATTGCGACGCACCACAGTGAGTTTACAGTAACCCTTGGAGCTTCATATTAACGATGAAACACAGAAATTGCATAGGGATTGAATATGGTAGGCACAATGCCGACTTACGTCCAGGGGGAGCAATGCTTCAAACAGTCTGTATACGTTCTGTTACTGAGAGGCAAGTATTAGATTGCGACGCACAACTGGGTGTTTACTGTAACCCTTGGAGCTTCATATTGACGATGAAACACAGAAATTGCTCGGGGTTGAATATAGTTGGCACAATGCCGACTTACGTCCAGGGGGAGCAATTCTTCGAACAGTCTGTGTACGTGCTCTTACTGAGAGGCCAGCATTGGATTGTAACGCACCACCGGGTGTTTACTGTAAACCTTGGAGCTTCATATTGACGATGAAACACAGAAATTGCATCGGGATTGAATATAGTAGGCACAATGCCGACTTACGTCCAGGGGGAGGAATGCTTCATACTGCGTGTATACGTGCCGTTACTCAGAGGCCAGTATTAGATTGCGACGCACCACTGGGTGTTTACTGTAACCCTTGGAGCCTCATATTGACGATGAAACACAGAAATTGCATCGGCATTGAATTTAGTAGGCACAATGCCGACTTACGTCCAGGGGGAGCAATGCGTCAAACAGTCCGTATACGTGCCTTTCCTGAGAGGCCAGTATTAGATTGCGACGCACAACTATGTGTTTACTGTAACCCTTGGAGCTTCATATTGACGATGAAACACAGAAATTGCATCGGGATTGAATTTAGTAGGCACAATGCCGACTTACGTCCAGGGGGAGCAGTGCTTCAAACAGAGTGTATACGTGCCGTTACAAAGAGGCCAGTATTAGATTGCGACGCACCACTGGGTGTTTACTGTAACCCTTGGAACTTCATATTGACGATGAAACACAGAAATTGCAGCAGGATTGAATATAGTAGGCACAATGCCGACTTACGTCCAGGGGGAGTAATGCTTCAAACAGTCTGTATACGTGCCTTTCCTGAGAGGCCAGTATTGGATTGCGACGCACCACTGGGAGTTTAATGTAACCCTTGGAGCTTCATATTGACGATGAAACACAGAATTTGCATCGGGATTGAGTATAGTAGGCACAATGCCGACTTACGTCCAGGGGGAGCAATGCTTCAAACAGTCTGTATGCGTGCCTTTCCTGAGAGGCCAGTATTAGATTGCGACGCACCACTGGGTGTTTACTGTAACCCTTGGAGCTTCATATTGACGATGAAACACAGAAATTGCATCGGGATTGAATATATTAGTTACAATGCCGTCTTACGTTCAGGGGGAGCAATGCTGCAAACAGTGCAAATACGTGCCTTTCCTGAAAGGCTAGTATTAGATTGCGACGCACCACTAGGTGTTTACTGTAACCCTTGGAGCTTCATATTGACGATGAAACACAGATATTGCATCGGGATTGAATATAGTAGGCACAATGCCGACTTACGTCCAGGGGGGGCAATGCTTCAAACAGTCTGTATATGTGCCGTTACTAAGAGGCCAGTATTAGGTTGCGACGCACCACTGGGTGTATACCGTAACCCTTGGAACATCACATTGACGATGAAACACAGAAATTGCATCAGATTTGAAAATAGTAGGCACAATGCCGACTTACGCCCAGGGGGTGCAATGCTTCAAACAGTCTGTATACGTGCCGTTACTGACAGTCCAGTATTAGATTGCGACGCTCCACTGGGTGTTTACTGTAGCCCTTCGAGCTTCATATTGACGATGAAACACAGAAATTGCATCGGGATTAAATATAGTAGGCACAATGCCGACTTACGTCCAGGGGGAGGAATGCTTCAAACTGCGTGTATACGTGCCGTTACTCAGAGGCCAGTATTAGATTGCGACGCACCACTGGGTGTTTACTGTAACCCTTGGAGCCTCATATTGACGATGAAACACAGAAATTGCATCGGGATTGAATATAGTAGGCACAATGCCGACTTACGTCTAGGGGGAGCAATGCGTCAAACAGTCCGTATACGTGCCTTTCCTGAGAGGCCATTATTAGATTGCGACGCACCACTGGGTGTTTACTGTAACCCTTGGAGCTTCATATTGACGATGAAACACAGAAATTGCATCGGGATTGAATATAGTAGGCACAATGCCGACTTACGTCCAGGGGGAGCAATGCTTGAAACAGAGTGTATACGTGCCGTTACAAAGAGGCCAGTATTAGATTGCGACGCTCCACTGGGTGTTTACTGTAACCCTTGTAACTTCATATTGACGATGAAACACAGAAATTGCATCAGGATTGAATATAGTAGGCACAATGCCGACTTACGTCCAGGGGGAGCAATGCTTCAAACAGTCTGTCTACGTGCCGTTACTGACAGCCCAGTATTAGATTGCGACGCACCACTGGGTGTTTACTGTAACACTTGGAGCTTCATATTGACGATGAAATACAGAAATATCATCGGGATTGAATATAGTTGGCACAATGCCGACTTACGTCCAGGGGGAGCAATGCTTCAAACAGTCTGTATACGTGCCGTTACTGAGAGGCCAGTATTAGATTGCGACACACCACTGGGTGTTTACTGTAACCCTTGGAGCTTCTTATTGACGATGAAACACAGAAATTGCATCGGGAATGAATATAGTAGGCACAATGCCAACTTACGTCCAGGGGGAGCAATGCTTCAAACAGTCTGTAAACGTGCCGTTACTGAGGGGCCAGTATTAGATTGCGACGCACCACTGGGTGTTTACTGTAACCCTTGGAGCTTCATATTGACGATGAAATACAGAAATATCATCGGGATTGAATATAGTTTGCACAATGCCGACTTACGTCCAGGGGCAGCAATGCTTCAAACAGTCTGTATACTTGCCGTTACTGAGAGGCCAGTGTTTGATTGCGACGAACCAGTGGGTGTTTACTGTAACCCTTGGAGCTTCATATTGACGATGAAACACAGAAATTTAATCTCGAATGAATATAGTAGGCACAATGCCGACTTACGTCCAGGGGGAGCAATGCTTATAACAGTCTGTATACGTGCCGTTACTGAGAGGCCAGTATTACATTGCGACGCACCACTGGGTATTTACTGTAACCCTTGGAGCTTCATATTGACGATGAAACACAGAAATTGCATCGGGATTGAAAATAGTAGGCACAATGCCGACTTACGACCAGGGCAAGCAATGCTTCAAACAGTCTGTATACGTGCCGTTACTGCGAGGCCAGTATTAAATTGCGACGCACCACTGGGTGTTTACTGTAACCCTTGGAGCTTCATATTGACGATGAAACACAGAAATTGCATTGGGATTGAATATAGTTGTCACAATGCCGACTTACAGTCAGAGGGAGCAGTGCTTCTAACAGTCTGCATACGTGCCATTACTAACAGGTTAGTATTAGATTGCGACGCACCACAGGGTGTTCACTGTAACCCTTGGAACTTCATATTGACGATGAAACACAGAAATTGCATCGGGATTGAATATAGTACGCACAATGCCGACTTACGTCCAGGGGGAGCAATGCTTCAAACAGTCTGTATACGTGCCGTTACTGAGAGGCCAGTATTAGATTGCGACGCACCACTGGGTGTTTACTATAACCCTTGGAGCCTCACATTGACGATGAAACACAGAAATTGCTCGGGGTTGAATATAGTTGGCACAATGACGACTTACGTCCAGGGGGAGGAATGCTCCAAACAGTCTGTATACGTGCCGTTACTGAGAGGCCAGTATTAAATTGCGACGCACCACTGGGTATTTACTGTAACCCTTGGAACTTCATATAGACGATGAAACACAGAAATTGCATCGGGATTGAATATAGTAGGCACAATGCCGACTTACGACCAGGGGCAGCAGTGCTTCAATCAGTCTGTATACGTGCCGTTACTAAGAGGCCAGTATTAGATTGCGACGCACCACAGGGTGTTTACTGTAACCCTAGAAGCTTCATATTGACGATGAAACACAGAAATTGCATCGGGATGGAATATAGTACGCACAATGCCGACTTACGTCCAGGGGGAGCAATGCGTCACACAGTCAGTATACGTGCCTTTCCTGAGACGCCAGTATTACATTGCGACGCACCACTGGGTGTTTACTGTAACCCTTGGAGCTTCATATTGACGATGAAACACAGAAATTGCATTGGGATTGAATATAGTACGCACAATGATGACTTACGTGCAGGGGGAGGTATGTTTCAAACAGTCTGTATACGTGCCGTTACCGAGAGGCCAGTATTAGATTGCGACGCCCCACAGTGTGTTTACTGTAATCCTTGGAGCTTCATATTAACGATGAAACACAGAAATTGCATAGGGATTGAATATAGTAGGCACAATGCCGACTTACGTCCAGGGGGAGCAGTGCTTCAAAAAGTCTGTGTACGTGCTGTTACTGAGAGACCAGTATTAGATTGCGACGCACCACAGTGTGTTTACTGTAACCCTTGGAGCCTCATAATAACGATGAAACACAGAAATTGCATCGGGATTGAATATAGTAGGCACAATGCCGACTTACGTCCAGGGGGACTAATGCATCAAACAGTCTGTATACGTGCCTTTCCTGAGAGGCCAGTATTAGATTGCGATGCACCGATGGGTGTTTACTGTACCCTTGGAGCTTCATATTGACGATGAAACACAGAAATTGCATTGGGATTGAATATAGTACGCACAATGACGACTTACGTGCAGGGGGTGGAATGCTTCAAACAGTCTGTATACGTGCCTTTACTGAGAGGCCAGTATTAGATTGCGACGCACAACTGGGTGTTTACTGTAACCCTTGGAGCTTCATATTGACGATGAAACACAGAAATTGCATCGGGATTGAATATAGTAGGCACAATGCTGGCTTACGTCCAGGGGGAGGAATGCTTCAAACTGTCTGTATACGTGCCGTTACTGAGAGGCCAGTATTAGATAGCGACGCACCACTGGGTGTTTACTGTAACCCTTGGAGCTTCATATTGACGATGAAACACAGAAATTGCCTCGGGATTGAATATAGTAGGCACAATGCCGACTTACGTCCAGGGGGAGCAATGCGTCAAACAGTCAGTATACGTGCCTTTCCTGAGAGGCCAGTATTAGATTGCGACGCACCACTGGGTGTTTACTGTAACCCTTGGAGCTTCATATTGACGATGAAACACAGAAATTGCATCGGGATTGAATATAGTTAGTACAATGCCGACTTACGTCCAGGGGGAGCAATGCTTCAAACAGTCTGTATACGTGACGTTACAAAGAGACCAGTATTAGATTGCGACGCATCACTGGGTGTTTACTGTAACCCTGGGAACTTCATATTGACAATGAAACAGAAAAATTGCATCAGGATTGAATATAGAAGGCACAATGCCGACTTACATCCTGGGGGAGCAATGCTTCAAACAGTCTGTATACGTGCCGTTACTGAGAGGCCAGTATTAGATTGCGACGCACCACTGGGTGTTTACTGTAACCCTTGGAGCTTCATATTGACGATGAAATACAGAAATAGCATCGGGATTGAATATAGTAGCCACAATGCCAACTTATGTTCAGGTGGAGCAATGCTTCAAATAATCTGTATACGTGCCTTTCCTGAGAGGCCAGTATTAGATTGCGACGCACCACTGTGTGTTTACTGTAACCCTTCGAGCTTCATATTGACGATGAAACACAGAAATTGCATCGGGATTGAATATAGTAGGCACAATGCCGACTTACGTCCAGGGGGACTAATGCATCAAACACTCTGTATACGTGCCTTTCCTGAGAGGCCAGTATTAGATTGCGACGCACCGATGGGTGTTTACTGTACCCTTGGAGCTTCATATTGACGATGAAACACAGAAATTGCATTGGGACTGAATATAGTAAGCACAATGAAGCACAATGCCGACTTACGTCAACGGGGAGCAATGCTTCAAACAGTCTGTATACGTACCGTTACTAAGAGGCCAGTATTAGATTGCGACGCACCATAGGGTGTTCACTGTAAACCTTGGAACTTCATATTGACGATGAAACACAGAAATTGCATCGGGATTGAATATAGTTGGCACAATGCCGACTTACGACCAGGGGGAGCAATGCTTCAAACAGTCTGTAAACGTGCCGTTACTGAGAGACCAGTATTAGATTGCGACGCACGACTGGGTGTTTACTGTAACCCTTGGAACTTCATATTGACGATGAAAAACAGAAATTGCATCAGGATTCAATATAGTAGCCACAATGCCGACTTACGTCCAGGGGGAGCAATGCTTCAAACAGTCTGTATACGTGCCGTTACTGAGAGGCCAGTATTAGATTGCGACGCACCACTGGGTGTTTACTGTAACCCTTGGAGCTTCATATTGACGATGAAATACAGAAATTGCATTGGGATTGAATATAGTAGGCACAATGCCAACTTATTTTCAGGTGGAGCAATGCTTCAAATAATCGGTATACGTGCCTTTCCTGAGAGGCCAGTATTGGATTGCGACGCACCACTGGGTGTTTACTGTAACCCTTCGAGCTGCATATTGACGATGAAACACAGAAATTGCATCGGGATTGAATATAGTAGGCACAATGCCGACTTACGTCCAGGGGGAGTAATGCATCAAACAGTCTGTATACGTGCCTTTCCTGAGAGGCCAGTATTAGATTGCGACGCACCGATGGGTGTTTACTGTAACCCTTGGAGCTGCATATTGACGATGAAACACAGAAATTGCTCGGGGTTGAATATAGTTGGCACAATGACGACTAACGTCCAGGGGGAGCAATGCTTCAAACAGTCTGTATACTTGCCGTTACTGAGAGGCCAGTGTTTGATTGCGACGAACCAGTGGGTGTTTACTGTAACCCTTGGAGCATCATGTTGACGATGAAACACAGAAATTTAATCACGATTGAATATAGTAGGCACAATGCCGACTTACGTCCAGGGCGAGCAATACTTCAAACAGTGTGTATACGTGCCGTTACTGAGAGGCCAGTTTAGATTGCGACGGACCACTGGGTGTTTACTGTAACCCTTGGAGCTTCATATTGACGATGAAACACAGAAATTGCATCGGGATTGAATATAGTTGGCACAATGCCGACTTACGTCCAGGGGGAGCAATGCTTCAAACAGTCTGTATACGTGCCGTTACTGAGAGGCCAGTATTAGATTGCGACGCACCACTGGGTGTTTACTGTAACCCTTGGAGCTTCATGTTGACGATGAAACACAGAAATTGCATCGGGACTGAATATAGTAGGCACAATGCCGACTTACGTCCACGGGGAGCAATGTTTCAAACAGTCTGAATTTGTACCGTTACTAAGAGGCCAGTATTAGATTGCGACGCGCCACAGGGTGTTTACTGTAACCCTTGGAACTTCATATTGACGATGAAACACAGAAATTGCGTCGGGATTGAATATAGTAGGCACAATGCCGACTTACGTCCAGGGGGAGCAATGCTTCAAACAGTCTGTATACTTGCCGTTACTGAGAGGCCAGTGTTTGATTGCGACGAACCAGTGGGTGTTTACTGTAACCCTTGGAGCTTCATGTTGACGATGAAACACAGAAATTTAATCTCGATTGAATATAGTAGGCACAATGCCGACTTACGTCCAGGGCGAGCAATGCTTCAAACAGTCTGTATACGTGCAGTTACTAAGAGGCCAGTATTAGATTGCGACGCACCTCAGGGTGTTCACTGTAACCATTGGAATTTCATATTGACGATGAAACACAGAAATTGCATCGGGATTGAATATAGTTGGCACAATGCCGACTTACGTCCAGGGGGAGCAATGCTTCAAACAGTCTGTATATGTGCCGTTACTGAGAGGCCAGTATTAGATTGCGACGCACCACTGGGTGTTTACTGTAACCCTTGGAGCTTCATGTTGACGATGAAACACAGAAATTGCATCGGGACTGAATATAGTAGGCACAATGCCGACTTACGTCCACGGGGAGCAATGTTTCAAACAGTCTGAATTTGTACCGTTACTAAGAGGCCAGTATTAGATTGCGACGCGCCACAGGGTGTTTACTGTAACCCTTGGAGCTTCATGTTGACGATGAAACACAGAAATTGCATCGGGACTGAATATAGTAGTCACAATGCCGACTTACGTTCAGGGGGAGCAATGCTTCAAACAGCCTGTATACGTGCCGTTACTGAGAGGCCAGTATTATATTGCGACGCACCACTGGGTGTTTACAGTAACCCTTGGTGCTTCATATTGACGATGAAACACAGAAATTGCATCGGGACTGAATATAGTAGGCACAATGCCGACTTACGTCCACGGGGAGCAATGTTTCAAACAGTCTGTATACGTACCATTACTAAGAGGCCAGTATTAGATTGCGACACACCACAGGGTGTTTACTGTAACCCTTGGAACTTCATATTGACGATGAAACACAGAAATTGCATCGGGATTGAATATAGTTGCCACAATGCCGACTTACGTCCAGAGGGAGCAGTGCTTCAAACAGTCTGTATACGTGCAGTTACTAAGAGGCCAGTATTAGATTGTGACGCACCACAGGGTGTTCACTGTAACCCTTGGAACTTCATATTGACGATGAAACACAGAAATTGCATCGGGATTGAATATAGTTGGCACAATGCCGACTTACGTCCAGGGGGAGCAATGCTTCAAACAGTCTGTATACGTGCCGTAACTGACAGGCCAGTATTAGATTGCGACGCACCACTGGGTGTTTACTGTAACCCTTGGAGCTTCATATTGACGATGAAACACAGAAATTGCATCGGGATTGAATTTAGTTGGCACAATGCCGACTTACGTCCAGGGGGGGCAATGCTTCAAACAGTCTGCTACGTGCCGTTACTGAGAGGCCAGTGTTAGATTGCGACGAACCAGTGGGTGTTTACTGTAACCTTTGGAGCTTCATATTGACGATGAAACACAGAAATTGCATCGGGATTGAATATAGTAGGCACTATGCCGACTTACGTCCAGGGGGAGCAATGCTTCAAAAAGTCTGGGTACGTGCCGTTACTCAGAGACAAGTATTAGATTGCGACGCACCACAGTGTGTTTACTGTAACCCTTGGAGCTTCATATTAACGATGAAACACAGAAATTGCTTAGGGATTGAATATAGTAGGCACAATGCCGACTTACGTTCAGGGGGAGCAATGCTTCAAACAATCAGTATACGTTCCGTTACTGAGAGGCAAGTATTAGATTGCGACGCACAAGTGGGTGTTTACTGTAACCCTTGGAGCTTCATATTGACGATGAAACACAGAAATTGCATCGGGATTGAATATAGTAGGCACAATGCCGACTTACGTCCAGGGGGAGGAATGCTTCAAACTGTCTGTATACGTGCCGTTACTGAGAGGCCTGTATTAGATTGCGACGCACCACTGGGTGTTTACTGTAACCCTTGGAGCCTCATATTGACGATGAAACACAGAAATTGCATCGGGATTGAATATAGTAGGCACGATGCCGACTTACGACTAGGGGGAGCAATGAGTAAACAGTCTGTATACGTGCCTTTCCTGAGAGGCCAGTATTAGATTGCGACGCACCTCTGGGTGTTTACTGTAACCCTTGGAGCTTAATATTGACGATGAAACACAGAAATTGCATCGGGATATAATATAGTAGGCACAATGCCGACTTACGTCCAGGGGGAGCAATGCTTCAAACACTCTGTATACGTGCCATTACAAAGAGGCCAGTATTAGATTGCGACGCACCACTGGGTGTCTACTGTAACCCTTCGAGCTTCATATTGACGATGAAACACAGAAATTGCATCGGGATTGAATATTTTAGGCACAATGCCGACTTACGTCCAGGGGGAGTATTGCATCAAACAGTCTGTATACGTGCCTTTCCTGAGAGGCCAGTATTAGATTGCGACGCACCGATGGGTGTTTACTGTAACCCTTGGAGCTGCATATCGACGATGAAACACAGAAATTGCTCGGGGTTGAATATAGTTGGCACAATGACGACTTACGTCCAGGGGGAGTAATGCTTCAAACAGTCTGTATACTTGCCGTTACTGAGAGGCCAGTGTTTGATTGCTACGAACCAATGGGTGTTTACTGTAACCCTTGGAGCTTCATGTTGACGATGAAACACAGAAATTTAATCACGATTGAATATAGTAGGCACAATGCCGACTTACGTCCAGGGCGAGCAATGCTTCAAACAGTCTGTATACATGCCGTTACTGAGAGGCCAGTTTAGATTGCGACGCACCACTGGGTGTTTACTGTAACCCTTGGAGCTTCATATTGACGATGAAACACAGAAATTGCTTCGGGATTGAATATAGTTGGCACAATGCCGACTTACGTCCAGGGGGAGCAATGCTTCAAACGGTCTGTATACGTGCCGTTACTGAGAGGCCAGTATTAGATTGCGACGCACAACTGGGTGTTTACTGTAACGCTTGGAGCTTCATATTGACGATGAAACACAGAAATTGCATCGGGACTGAATATAGTAGGCACAATGCCGACTTACGTCCACGGGGAGCAATGTTTCAAACAGTCTGTATACGTACCGTTACTAAGAGGCTAGTATTAGATTGCGACGCACCACAGGGTGTTTACTGTAACCCTTGGAACTTCATATTGACGATGAAACACAGAAATTGCGTCTGGATTGAATATAGTTGGCACAATGCCGACTTACGTCCAGAGGGAGCAGTGCTTCTAACAGTCTGCATACGTGCAGTTACTAAGAGGCCAGTATTAGATTGCGATGCACCACAGGGCGTTCACTGTAACCATTGGAATTTCATATTGACGATGAAACACAGAAATTGCATCGGGATTGAATATAGTTGGCACAATGCCGACTTACGTCCAGGGAGAGAAATGCTTCAAACAGTCTGTATACGTGCCGTTACTGACAGGCCAGTATTAGATTGCGACGCACAACTGGGTGTTTACTGTAACGCTTGGAGCTTCATATTGACGATGAAACACAGAAATTGCATCGGGATTGAATATAGTAGGCACAATGATGACTTACATCCAAGGGGAGCAATGCTTATAACAGTCAGTATATGTGCCGTTACTGAGAGGCCAGTATTAGACTGCGACGCACCACAGGGCGTTCACTGTAACCATTGGAATTTCATATTGACGATGAAACACAGAAATTGCATCGGGATTGAATATAGTTGGCACAATGCCGACTTACGTCCAGGGGGAGCAATGCTTCAAACAGTCTGTATACGTGCCGTTACTGAGAGGCCAGTATTAGATTGCGACGCACCACTGGGTGTTTACTGTAACCCTTGGAGCTTCATGTTGACGATGAAACACAGAAATTGCATCGGGACTGAATATAGTAGGCACAATGCCGACTTACGTCCACGGGGAGCAATGTTTCAAACAGTCTGAATTTGTACCGTTACTAAGAGGCCAGTATTAGATTGCGACGCGCCACAGGGTGTTTACTGTAACCCTTGGAACTTCATATTGACGATGAAACACAGAAATTGCGTCGGGATTGAATATAGTAGGCACAATGCCGACTTACGTCCAGGGGGAGCAATGCTTCAAACAGTCTGTATACTTGCCGTTACTGAGAGGCCAGTGTTTGATTGCGACGAACCAGTGGGTGTTTACTGTAACCCTTGGAGCTTCATGTTGACGATGAAACACAGAAATTTAATCTCGATTGAATATAGTAGGCACAATGCCGACTTACGTCCAGGGCGAGCAATGCTTCAAACAGTCTGTATACGTGCAGTTACTAAGAGGCCAGTATTAGATTGCGACGCACCTCAGGGTGTTCACTGTAACCATTGGAATTTCATATTGACGATGAAACACAGAAATTGCATCGGGATTGAATATAGTTGGCACAATGCCGACTTACGTCCAGGGGGAGCAATGCTTCAAACAGTCTGTATATGTGCCGTTACCGAAAGGCCAGTATTAGATTGCGACGCACCACTGGGTGTTTACTGTAACCCTTGGAGCTTCATGTTGACGATGAAACACAGAAATTGCATCGGGACTGAATATAGTAGTCACAATGCCGACTTACGTTCAGGGGGAGCAATGCTTCAAACAGCCTGTATACGTGCCGTTACTGAGAGGCCAGTATTATATTGCGACGCACCACTGGGTGTTTACAGTAACCCTTGGTGCTTCATATTGACGATGAAACACAGAAATTGCATCGGGACTGAATATAGTAGGCACAATGCCGACTTACGTCCACGGGGAGCAATGTTTCAAACAGTCTGTATACGTACCATTACTAAGAGGCCAGTATTAGATTGCGACGCACCACAGGGTGTTTACTGTAACCCTTGGAACTTCATATTGACGATGAAACACAGAAATTGCATCGGGATTGAATATAGTTGCCACAATGCCGACTTACGTCCAGAGGGAGCAGTGCTTCAAACAGTCTGTATACGTGCAGTTACTAAGAGGCCAGTATTAGATTGTGACGCACCACAGGGTGTTCACTGTAACCCTTGGAACTTCATATTGACGATGAAACACAGAAATTGCATCGGGATTGAATATAGTTGGCACAATGCCGACTTACGTCCAGGGGGAGCAATGCTTCAAACAGTCTGTATACGTGCCGTTACTGACAGGCCAGTATTAGATTGCGACGCACCACTGGGTGTTTACTGTAATCCTTGGAGCTTCATATTGACGATGAAACACAGAAATTGCATCGGGATTGAATTTAGTTGGCACAATGCCGACTTACGTCCAGGGGGGGCAATGCTTCAAACAGTCTGCTACGTGCCGTTACTGAGAGGCCAGTGTTAGATTGCGACGAACCAGTGGGTGTTTACTGTAACCTTTGGAGCTTCATATTGACGATGAAACACAGAAATTGCATCGGGATTGAATATAGTAGGCACTATGCCGACTTACGTCCAGGGGGAGCAATGCTTCAAAAAGTCTGGGTACGTGCCGTTACTCAGAGACAAGTATTAGATTGCGACGCACCACAGTGTGTTTACTGTAACCCTTGGAGCTTCATATTAACGATGAAACACAGAAATTGCTTAGGGATTGAATATAGTAGGCACAATGCCGACTTACGTTCAGGGGGAGCAATGCTTCAAACAATCAGTATACGTTCCGTTACTGAGAGGCAAGTATTAGATTGCGACGCACAAGTGGGTGTTTACTGTAACCCTTGGAGCTTCATATTGACGATGAAACACAGAAATTGCATCGGGATTGAATATAGTAGGCACAATGCCGACTTACGTCCAGGGGGAGGAATGCTTCAAACTGTCTGTATACGTGCCGTTACTGAGAGGCCTGTATTAGATTGCGACGCACCACTGGGTGTTTACTGTAACCCTTGGAGCCTCATATTGACGATGAAACACAGAAATTGCATCGGGATTGAATATAGTAGGCACGATGCCGACTTACGACTAGGGGGAGCAATGCGTAAACAGTCTGTATACGTGCCTTTCCTGAGAGGCCAGTATTAGATTGCGACGCACCTCTGGGTGTTTACTGTAACCCTTGGAGCTTAATATTGACGATGAAACACAGAAATTGCATCGGGATATAATATAGTAGGCACAATGCCGACTTACGTCCAGGGGGAGCAATGCTTCAAACACTCTGTATACGTGCCATTACAAAGAGGCCAGTATTAGATTGCGACGCACCACTGGGTGTCTACTGTAACCCTTCGAGCTTCATATTGACGATGAAACACAGAAATTGCATCGGGATTGAATATTTTAGGCACAATGCCGACTTACGTCCAGGGGGAGTATTGCATCAAACAGTCTGTATACGTGCCTTTCCTGAGAGGCCAGTATTAGATTGCGACGCACCGATGGGTGTTTACTGTAACCCTTGGAGCTGCATATCGACGATGAAACACAGAAATTGCTCGGGGTTGAATATAGTTGGCACAATGACGACTTACGTCCAGGGGGAGTAATGCTTCAAACAGTCTGTATACTTGCCGTTACTGAGAGGCCAGTGTTTGATTGCTACGAACCAGTGGGTGTTTACTGTAACCCTTGGAGCTTCATGTTGACGATGAAACACAGAAATTTAATCACGATTGAATATAGTAGGCACAATGCCGACTTACGTCCAGGGCGAGCAATGCTTCAAACAGTCTGTATACATGCCGTTACTGAGAGGCCAGTTTAGATTGCGACGCACCACTGGGTGTTTACTGTAACCCTTGGAGCTTCATATTGACGATGAAACACAGAAATTGCTTCGGGATTGAATATAGTTGGCACAATGCCGACTTACGTCCAGGGGGAGCAATGCTTCAAACGGTCTGTATACGTGCCGTTACTGAGAGGCCAGTATTAGATTGCGACGCACCACTGGGTGTTTACTGTAACCCTTGGAGCTTCATGTTGACGATGAAACACAGAAATTGCATCGGGATTGAATATAGTAGGCACAATGCCGACTTACGTCCAGGGGGAGCAATGCTTCAAACAGTCTGTATACGTGCCGTTACTGAGAGGCCAGTATTAGATTGCGACGCACCACTGGGTGTTTACTGTAACCCTTGGAGCTTCATATTGACGATGAAACACAGAAATTGCATCGGGACTGAATATAGTAGGCACAATGCCGACTTACGTCCACGGGGAGCAATGTTTCAAACAGTCTGTATACGTACCGTTACTAAGAGGCTAGTATTAGATTGCGACGCACCACAGGGTGTTTACTGTAACCCTTGGAACTTCATATTGACGATGAAACACAGAAATTGCGTCTGGATTGAATATAGTTGGCACAATGCCGACTTACGTCCAGAGGGAGCAGTGCTTCTAACAGTCTGCATACGTGCAGTTACTAAGAGGCCAGTATTAGATTGCGATGCACCACAGGGCGTTCACTGTAACCATTGGAATTTCATATTGACGATGAAACACAGAAATTGCATCGGGATTGAATATAGTTGGCACAATGCCGACTTACGTCCAGGGAGAGAAATGCTTCAAACAGTCTGTATACGTGCCGTTACTGACAGGCCAGTATTAGATTGCGACGCACAACTGGGTGTTTACTGTAACGCTTGGAGCTTCATATTGACGATGAAACACAGAAATTGCATCGGGATTGAATATAGTAGGCACAATGATGACTTACATCCAAGGGGAGCAATGCTTATAACAGTCAGTATATGTGCCGTTACTGAGAGGCCAGTATTAGACTGCGACGCACCACAGGGCGTTCACTGTAACCATTGGAATTTCATATTGACGATGAAACACAGAAATTGCATCGGGATTGAATATAGTTGGCACAATGCCGACTTACGTCCAGGGGGAGCAATGCTTCAAACAGTCTGTATACGTGCCGTTACTGACAGGCCAGTATTAGATTGCGACGCACCACTGGGTGTTTACTGTAACCCTTGGAGCTTCATATTGACGATGAAACACAGAGATTGCATCGGGACTGAATATAGTAGGCACAATGCCGATTTCCGTCCACGGGGAGCAATGTTTCAAACAGTCTGTATACGTACCGTTACTAAGAGGCCAGTATTTGATTGCGACGCACCACAGGGGGTTTACTGTAACCCTTGGAACTTCATATTGACGATGAAACACAGAAATTGCATCGGGATTGAATATAGTTGCCACAATGCCGACTTACGTCCAGAGGGAGAAGTGCTTCAAACAGTCTGTATACGTGCAGTTACTAAGAGGCCAGTATTAGATTGCGACGCACCACAGGGTGTTCACTGTAATCCTTGGAACTTCATATTGACGATGAAACACAGAAATTGCATCGGGATTGGATATAGTAGGCACAATGCCGACTTACGTCCAGGGGGAGCAATGCTTCAAACAGTCTGTTACGTGCCGTTACTGAGAGGCCAGTGTTAGATTGCGACGAACCAGTGGGTGTTTACTGTAACCCTTGGAGCTTCATATTGACGATGAAACACAGAAATTGCATCGGGATTGAATATAGTTGGCACAATGCCGACTTACGTCCAGGGGGAGAAATGCTTCAAACAGTCTGTATACGTGCCGTTACAGAAAGGCCAGTGTTAGATTGCGACAAACCAGTGGGTGCTTACTGTAACCCTTGGAGCTTCATATTGACGATGAAACACAGAAACTGCATCGGGATTGAATATAGTTGGCACAATGCCGACTTACGTCCAGGGGGAGCAATGCTTCAAACAGTCTGTATACGTGCCGTTACTGAAAGGCCAGTATTAGATTGCGACGCACCACTGTGTGTTTACTGTAACCCTTGGAACTTCATATTGACGATGATACGCAGTAATTGCATCGGGTTTGAATATAGTAGGCACAATGCCGACTTACGTCCAGTGGGAGTAATGCTTCAAACAGTCTGTATATGTGCCGTTAATGAGAGGTCAGTATTAGATTGCGACGCACCACTGGGTGTTTACTGTAACCCTTGGAGCTTCATATTGACGACGAAACACAGAAATGGCATCGGGATTGAATATAGTAGGCACAATGCCGACTTACGTCCAGGGGGAGCAATGCTTCAAACAGTCTGTATACGTGCCTTTCCTGAGAGGCCAGTATTAAATTGCGATGCATCGATGGGTGTTTACTGTAACCCTTGGAGCTTCATATTGAGGATGAAACACAGAAATTGCATCGGGAATGAATATAGTAAGCACAATGCCGACTTACGTCCACGGGGAGCAATGCTTCAAACAGTCTGTATACGTACCGTTACTAAGAGGCCAGTATTAGATTGCGACGCACCACTGGGTGTTTACTGTAACCCTTGGAGCTTCATATTGACCACGAAACACAGAAATTGCATCGGGATTGAATATAGTAGGCACAATGCCAACTTACATCCAGGGGGAGCTATGCTTCATACAGTCCGTATACGTGACGTTACTAAGAGGCCAGTATTAGATTGCGACACACCAATGGGTGTTTACTGTAACCCTTGGAGCTTTATATTGACGATGAAACACAGAAATTGCATCGGGATTGGATATAGTAGGCACAATGCCGACTTACGTCCAGGGGGATCAATGGTTCAAACAGTCTGTATACGTGTCGTTACTGAGAGGCCAGTATTGGATTGCGACGCACCACTGGGTGTTTACTGTAACCCTTGGAGCTTCATATTGACGATGAAACACAGAAATTGCAACGGGATTGAATATAGTTGGCTCAATGCCGACTTACGTCCAGGGGGAGCAATGCTTCAAACAGTCTGTATACGTGACGTTACTGAGAGGCCAGTATTAGATTGCGACGCACCACAGGGTGTTTACTGTAACCCTTGGAACTTCATATTGACGATGAAACACAGAAATTGCATCGGGATGAATATAGTTGGCACAATGCCGACTTACGTCCAGAGGGAGCAGTGCTTCTAACAGTCTGTATACGTGCCGCTACTAAGAGGCCAGTTTTAGATTGCGACGCACCACAGGGTGTTCACTGTAACCCTTGGAACTTCATATTGACGATGAAACACAGAAATTGCGTCGGGATTGAATATAGTTGGCACAATGCCGACTTACGTCCAGGGGGAGCAATGCTTCAAACAGTCTGTATACGTGCCGTTACTGAGAGGCCAGTATTAGATGGCGCGCACCACTGGGTGTTTACTGTAACCCTTGGAGCTTCTTATTGACGATGAAACACAGAAATTGCATCGGGATTGAATATAGTAGGCTCAATGCCGACTTACGTCCAGGGGGAGCAATGCTTCAAACAGTCTGTAAACGTGCCGTTACTGAGAGGCCAGTATTAGATTGCGACGCACCACTGGGTGCTTACTGTAACCCTTGGAGCTTCATATTGACGATGAAACACAGAAATTGCTCGGGGTTGAATATAGTTGGCACAATGACGACTTACGTCCAGGGGAAGGAATGCTTCAAACAGTCTGTATACGTGCCGTTACTGAGAGGCCAGTATTAGATAGCGACGCACCACTGGGAGTTTACTGTAACCATTGGAGCTTCATATTGACGATGAAACACAGAAATTGCATCGGGATTGAATTTAGTTGGCACAATGCCGACTTACGTCCACGTGGAGAAATGCTTCAAACAGTCTGTATACTTGCCGTTACTGAGAGGCCAGTGTTTGATTGCGACGAACCAGTGGGTGTTTACTGTAACCCTTGGAGCTTCATATTGACGATGAAACACAGAAATTGCATCGGGATTGAAAATAGTAGGCACAATGCTGACTTACGTCCAGGGCGAGCAATGCTTCTGTCTGTATACGTGCCGTTACTGAGAGGCCAGTTTAGATTGCGACGCACCACCGGGTGTTTACTGTAACCCTTGGAGCTTCATATTGACGATGAAACACAGAAATTGCATCGGGATTGAATATAGGTGGCACAATGCCGACTTACGTCCAGGGTGAGCAATGCTTCAAACAGTCTGTATACGTGCCGTTACTGAGAGGCCAGTATTAGATTGCGACGCACCACTGGGTGATTACTGTAACCCTTGGAGCTTCATGTTGACGATGAAACACAGAAATTGCAACGGGACTGAATATAGTAGGCACAATGCCGACTTACGTCCAGGGGGAGCAATGCTTCAAACAGTCTGTATACGTGCCGTTACTGAGAGGCCAGTATTAGATTGCTACGCACCACTGGGTGTTTACTGTAACCCTTGGAACTTCATATTGACGATGAAACACAGAAGTTGCATCGGGATTGAATATAGTTGGCACAATGCCGACTTACGTACAGAGGGAGCAGTGCTTCTAACAGTCTGTATACGTGCAGTTACTAAGAGGCCAGTATTAGATTGCGACGCACCACAGGGTGTTCACTGTAACCCTTGGAACTTCATATTGACGATGAAACACAGAAAGTGCATCGGGATTGAATATAGTTGGCACAATGCCGACTTACGTCCAGGGGGAGAAATGCTTCAAACAGTCTGTATACGTGCCGTTACTGAGAGGCCAGTATTAGATTGCGACGCACCACTGGGTGTGTACTGTAACCCTTGGAGCTTCATATTGACGATGAAACACAGAAATTGCATCGGGATTGAATTTAGTTGGCACCATGCCGACTTACGTCCAGGGGGAGCAATGCTTCAAACTGTCTGTTACGTGCCGTTACTGAGAGGCCAATGTTAGATTGCGACGAACCAGTGGGTGTTTACTGTAACCCTAGGAGCTTCATATTGACGACGAAACACAGAAATGGCATCGGGATTGAATTTAGTTGGCACCATGCCGACTTACGTCCAGGGGGAGCAATGCTTCAAACTGTCTGTTACGTGCCGTTACTGAGAGGCCAATGTTAGATTGCGACGAACCAGTGGGTGTTTACTGTAACCCTAGGAGCTTCATATTGACGACGAAACACAGAAATGGCATCGGGATTGAATATAGTAGGCACAATGCCGACTTACATCCAGGGGGAGCAATGCTTACAACAGTCAGTATATGTGCCGTTACTGAGAGGCCAGAATTAGACTGCGACGCACCACTGGGTGTTTACTGTAACCCTTGGAGCTTCATATTGACGATGAAACACAGAAATTGCATCGGGATTGAATATAGTAGGCACAATGCCGACTTACGTCCAGGGGGAGCAATGCTTCAAACAGTCTGTATACTTGCAGTTACTGAGAGGCCAGTGTCTGATTGCGACGAACCAGTGGGTGTTTGCTGTAACCCTTGGAGCTTCATATTGACGATGAAACACAGAAATTGCATCGGGATTGAATATACTAGGCATAATGCCAACTTACGTCCAGGGGGAGCAATGCTTAAAACAGTCTGTGTACGTGCCGTTACTGAGGGGCCAGTATTAGATTGCGACGCACCACTGGGAGTTTACTGTAACCCTTGGAGCTTCATATTGACCATGAAACACAGAAATTGCATCGGGATTGAATATTGTAGGCACAATGCCAACTTACGTCCAGGGGGAGCAATGCTTCAAACAGTCTGTATACGTGCCGTTACTAAGAGGCCAGTATCAGATTGCGACGCACCACTGGGTGTTTACTGTAACCCTTGGAACTTCATTTTGACGATGAAACACAGAAATTGCATCGGGATTGAATATAGTAGGCATAATGCCGACTTACGTCCAGTGCGAGTAATGCTTCAAACAGTCTGTATATGTGCCGTTACTGAGAGGTCAGTATTAGATTGCGACGCACCACTGGGAGTTTACTGTAACCCTTGGAGCTTCATATTGACGATGAAACACAGAAATTGCATCGGGATTGAATATAGTTGGCACAATGCCGACTTACGTCTAGAGGGAGCAGTGCTTCAAACAGTTTGTATACGAGCCGCTACTAAGAGGCCAGTATTAGATTGCGACGCACCACAGGATGTTCACTGTAACCCTTCGAACTTCATATTGACGATGAAACACAGAAATTGCATCGGGATTGAATATAGTTGGCACAATGCCGACTTACGTCCAGGGGGAGCAATGCTTCAAACAGTCTGTATACGTGCCGTTACTGAGAGGCCAGTATTAGATTGCGACGCACCACTGGGTGTTTACTGTAACCCTTGGAGCTTCTTATTAACGACGACACACAGAAATTGCATCGGGATTGAATATAGTAGGCACAATGCCGACTTACGTCCAGGGGGAGCAAAGCTTCAAACAGTCTGTATACTTGCCGTTACTGAGAGGCCAGTGTTTGATTGCGACGAACCAGTGGGTGTTTACTGTAACCCTTGGAGCTTCATATTGACGATGAAACACAGAAATTTAATCTCGATTGAATATAGTAGGCACAATGCCGACATACGTCCAGGGGGAGCAATGCTTATAACAGTCTGTATACGTGCCGTTACTGAGAGGCCAGTATTACATTGCGACGCACCACTGGGTATTTACTGTAACCCTTGGAGCTTCATATTGACGATGAAACACAGAAATTGCATCGGGATTGAAAATAGTAGGCACAATGCTGACTTACGTCCAGGGCGAGCAATGCTTCAAACAGTCTGTATACGTGCCGTTACTGAGAGGCCAGTTTAGATTGCGACGCACCACTGTGTGTTTACTGTAACCCTTGGAGCTTCATATTGACGATGAAACACAGAAATTGCATCGGGATTGAATATAGTTGGCACAATGCCGACTTACTTCCAGGAGGAGCAATGCATCAAACAGTCTGTATACGTGCCGTTACTGAGAGGCCAGTATTAGATTGCGACGCACTACTGGGTGTTTACTGTAACCCTTGGAGCTTCATGTTGACGATGTAACACAGAAATTGCATCGGGACTGAATATAGTAGGCACAATGCCAACTTACGTCCAGGGGGAGCAATGCTTCAAACAGTCTGTATACGTGCCGTTACTGAGAGGCCAGTATTAGATTGCGACGCACCACTGGGTGTTTACTGTGACCCTTGGTGCTTCATATTGACGATGAAACACAGAAATTGCATCGGAACTGAAAATAGTAGGCACAATGCCGACTTACGTCCACGGGGAGCAATGCTTCAAACAGTCTGTATACGTACCGTTACTAAGAGGCCAGTATTAGATTGCGACGCACCACAGGGTGTTTACTGTAACCCTTGGAACTTCATATTGACGATGAAACACAGAAATTGCATCGGGATGAATATAGTTTGCACAATGCCGACTTACGTCCAGAGGGAGCAGTGCTTCTAACAGTCTGTATACGTGCCGCTACTAAGAGGCCAGTATTAGATTGCGATGCACCACAGGGTGTTCACTGTAACCCTTGGAACTTCATATTGACGATGAAACACAGAAATTGCATCGGGATTGAATGTAGTTGGCACAATGCCGACTTACGTCCAGGGGGAGCAATGATTAAAACAGTCTGTATACGTGCCGTTACTGAGAGGCCAGTATTAGATTGCGATGCACCACTGGGTGTTTACTGTAACCCTTGGAGCTTCTTATTGACGATGAAACACAGAAATTGCATCGGGATGAATATAGTAGGCACAATGCCGTCTTACGTCCAGAGGGAGCAGTGCTTCTAACAGTCTGTATACGTGCCGCTACTAAGAGGCCTGTATTAGATTGCGACGCACCACAGGGTGTTCACTGTAACCCTTGGAACTTCATATTGACGATGAAACACAGAAATTGCATCGGGATTGAATATAGTTGGCACAATGCCGACTTACGTCCAGGGGGAGCAATGCTTCAAAAAGTCTGTATACGTGCCGTTACTGAGAGGCCAGTATTAGATGGCGCGCACCACTGGGTGTTTACTGTAACCCTTGGAGCTTCTTATTGACGATGAAACACAGAAATTGCATCGGGACTGAATATAGTAGGCACAATGCCGACTTACGTCCAGGGGGAGCAATGCTTATAACAGTCTGTATACGTGCCGTTACTGAGAGGCCAGTATTACATTGCGACGCACCACTGGGTATTTACTGTAACCCTTGGAGCTTCATATTGACGATGAAACACAGAAATTGCATCGGGATTGAAAATAGTGGGCACAATGCTGACTTACGTCCAGGGCGAGCAATGCTTCTGTCTGTATACGTGCCGTTACTGAGAGGCCAGTTTAGATTGCGACGCACCACTGGGTGTTTACTGTAACCCTTGGAGCTTCATATTGACGATGAAACACAGAAATTGCATCGGGATTGAATTTAGTTGGCACAATGCCGACTTACGTCCAGGGTGAGCAATGCTTCAAACAGTCTGTATACGTGCCGTTACTGAGAGGCCAGTATTAGATTGCGACGCTCCACTGGGTGATTACTGTAACCCTTGGAGCTTCATGTTGACGATGAAACACAGAAATTGCATCGGGACTGAATATAGTAGGCACAATGCCGACTTACGTCCAGGGGGAGCAATGCTTCAAACAGTCTGTATACGTGCCGTTACTGAGAGGCCAGTATTAGATTGCGACGCACCACTGGGTGTTTACTGTAACCCTTGGAACTTCATATTGACGATGAAACACAGAAGTTGCATTGGGATTGAATATAGTTGGCACAATGCCGACTTACGTCCAGAGGGAGCAGTGCTTCTAACAGTCTGTATACGTGCAGTTACTAAGAGGCCAGTATTAGATTGCGACGCACCACAGGGTGTTCACTGTAACCCTTGGAACTTCATATTGACGATGAAACACAGAAAGTGCATCGGGATTGAATTTAGTTGGCACAATGCCGACTTACGTCCAGGGGGAGAAATGCTTCAAACAGTCTGTATACGTGCCGTTACTGAGAGGCCAGTATTAGATTGCGACGCACCACTGGGTGTGTACTGTAACCCTTGGAGCTTCATATTGACGATGAAACACAGAAATTGCATCGGGATTGAATTTAGTTGGCACAATGCCGACTTACGTCCAGGGGGAGCAATGCTTCAAACAGTCTGTTACGTGCCGTTACTGAGAGGCCAATGTTAGATTGCGACGAACCAGTGGGTGTTTGCTGTAACCCTAGGAGCTTCATATTGACGACGAAACACAGAAATGGCATCGGGATTGAATATAGTAGGCACAATGCCGACTTACATCCAGGGGGAGCAATGCTTACAACAGTCAGTATGTGTGCCGTTACTGAGAGGCCAGTATTAGACTGCGACGCACCAATGGGTGTTTACTGTAACCCTTGGAGCTTCATATTGACGATGAAACACAGAAATTGCATCGGGATTGAATATAGTAGGCACAATGCCGACTTACGTCCAGGGGGAGCAATGCTTCAAACAGTCTGTATACTTGCAGTTACTGAGAGGCCAGTGTTTGATTGCGACGAACCAGTGGGTGTTTGCTGTAACCCTTGGGGCTTCATATTGACGATGAAACACAGAAATTGCATCGGGATTGAATATACTAGGCACAATGCCAACTTACGTCCAGGGGGAGCAATGCTTAAAACAGTCTGTGTACGTGCCGTTACTGAGAGGCCAGTATTAGATTGCGACGCACCACTGGGAGTTTACTGTAACCCTTGGAGCTTCATATTGACCATGAAACACAGAAATTGCATCGGGATTGAATATTGTAGGCACAATGCCAACTTACGTCCAGGGGGAGCAATGCTTCAAACAGTCTGTATACGTGCCGTTACTAAGAGGCCAGTATCAGATTGCGACGCACCACTGGGTGTTTACTGTAACCCTTGGAACTTCATTTTGACGATGAAACACAGAAATTGCATCGGGATTGAATATAGTAGGCACAATGCCGACTTACGTCCAGTGCGAGTAATGCTTCAAACAGTCTGTATATGTGCCGTTACTGAGAGGTCAGTATTAGATTGCGACGCACCACTGGGTGTTTACTGTAACCCTTGGAGCTTCATATTGACGATGAAACACAGAAATTGCATCGGGATTGAAAATAGTAGGCACAATGCTGACTTACGTCCAGGGCGAGCAATGCTTCTGTCTGTATACGTGCCGTTACTGAGAGGCCAGTTTAGATTGCGACGCACCACCGGGTGTTTACTGTAACCCTTGGAGCTTCATATTGACGATGAAACACAGAAATTGCATCGGGATTGAAAATAGTAGGCACAATGCCGTCTTACGTCCAGGGGGAGCAATGCTTCAAACAGTCTGTATACGTGCCGTTACTGAGAGGCCAGTATTAGATTGCGACGCACCACTGGGTGTTTACTGTAACCTTTGGAGCTTCATATTGACGATGAAACACAGAAATTCCATCGGGATTGAATATAGTTGGCACAATGCCGACTTACGTCCAGGATGAGCAATGCTTCAAACAGTCTGTATACGTGCCGTTACTGAGAAGCCAGTATTAGATTCCGACGCACCACTGGGTGTTTACTGTAACCCTTGGAGCTTCATGTTGACGATGAAACACAGAAATTGCATCGGGACTGAATATAGTAGGCACAATGCCGACTTACGTCCAGGGGGAGCAATGCTTCAAACAGTCTGTATACGTGCCGTTACTGAGAGGCCAGTATTAGATTGCGACGCACCACTGGGTGTTTACTGTAACCCTTGGTGCTTCATATTGACGATGAAACACAGAAATTGCATCGGGACTGAATATAGTAGGCACAATGCCGACTTACGTCCACGGGAAGCAATGCTTCAAACAGTCTGTATACATACCGTTACTAAGAGGCCAATATTAGATTGCGACGCACCACAGGGTGTTTACTGTTACCCTTGGAACTTCATATTGAAGATGAAACACAGAAATTTCATTGGGATTGAATATAGTTGCCACAATGCCGACTTACGTCCAGAGGGAGCAGTGCTTCTAACAGTCTGTATACGTGCCATTACTAAGAGGCCAGTATTAGATTGCGAAGCACCACAGGGTGTTCACAGTAACCCTTGGAACTTCATATTGACGATGAAACACAGAAATTGCATCGGGATTGAATATAGTTGGCACAATGCCGACTTACGTCCAGGGGGAGCAATGCTTCAAACAGTCTGTATACGTGCCGTTACTGAGAGGCCAGTATTAGATTGCGACGCACCACTGGGTGTTTACTGTAACCCTTGGAGCTTCATATTGACGATGAAACACAGAAATTGCATCGGGATTGAATTAAGTTGGCACAATGCCGACTTACGTCCAGGGGGAGCAATGCTTCAAACAGTCTGTTACATGCCGTTACTGAGAGGCCAGTGTTAGATTGCGACGAACCAGTGGGTGTTTACTGTAACCCTTGGAGTTTCATATTGACGATGAAACACAGAAATTGCATCGGGATTGAATATAGTAGGCACAATGCCGACTTACGTCCAGGGGGAGCAATGCTTCAAACAGTCTGTATACGTGCCGTTACTGAGGGGCCAGTATTAGATTGCGACGCACCACTGGGTGTTTACTGTAACCCTTGGAGCTTCATATTGACGACGAAACACAGAAATGGCATCGGGATTGAATATAGTTAGCACAATGCGGACTTACGTCCAGGGGGAGCAATGCCTCAAACAGTCTGTATACGTGCCGTTACTGAGAGGCCAGTATTATATTGCGTCGCACCACTGGGTGTTTACTGTAACCCTTGGAACTTCATATTGACGATGATACACTGTAATTGCATCGGGATTGAATATAGTAGGCACAATGCCGACTTACGTCCAGAGGGAGTAATGCTTCAAATAGTCTGTTTTTGTGCCGTTACTGATAGGTCAGTATTAGATTGCGACGCACCACTGGGTGTTCACTGTAACCCTTGGAACTTCATATAGACGACGAAACACAGAAATGGCATCGGGATTGAATATAGTAGGCACAATGCCGACTTACATCCAGGGGGAGCAATGCTTATAACAGTCAGTATATGTGCCGTTACTGAGAGGCCAGTATTAGATTGCGACGCACCACTGGGTGTTTACTGTAACCCTTGGAGCTTCATATTGACGAGGAAACACAGAAATTGCATCGGGATTGAATATAGTAGGCACATTGCCGACTTACGGCCAGGGGGAGCAAAGCTTCAAACAGTCTGTATACGTGCCGTTACTGAGAGGCCAGTATTAGATTGCGACGCACCACTGGGTGTTTACTGTAACCCTTGGAGCTTCATATTGACGATGAAACACAGAAATTGCATCGGGATTGAATATTGTAGGCACAATGCCTACTTACGTTCAGGGGGAGCAATAATTCAAACAGTCAGTATACGTGCCTTTCCTGAGAGCCCGGTATTAGATTGCTACGCACCACTGGATGTTTACTGTAACCCCTGGAGCTTCATATTGACGATCAAACACAGAAATTGCATCTGGATTGAATATAGTTGGCACAATGCCGACTTACGTCCAGGAGGAGCAATGCTTCAAACAGTCTGTATACGTGCCCTTCCTGAGAGCCCAGTATTAGATTGCGACGCACCACTGGGTGTTTACTGTAACCCCTGGAGCTTCATATTGACGATGAAACACAAAAATTGCATCGGGATTGAATATAGTAGGCACAATGCCGACTTACGTCCAGGGGGAGCAATGCTTAAAACAGTCTGTATACGTGCCGTTACTGAGAGGCCAGTATTAGATTGCGACGCACCACTGGTTGTTTACTGTAACCCTTGGAGCTTCATATTGACGATGAAACACAGAAATTGCATCGGGATTGAATATAGTTCGCACAATGCCGACTTACGTCCTGGGGGAGCAATGCTTCAAACAGTCTGTATACGTACCGTTTCTAAGAGGCCAATATTAGATTGCGACGCACCACAGGGTGTTTACTGTAACCCTTGGAACTTCATATTGACGATGAAACACAGAAATGGCATCGGGATTGAATATAGTTGGCACAATGCCGACTTACGTCCAGAGAGAGCAGTGCTTCTAACAGTCTGTATGCGTGCCGTTCCTAAGAGGCCAGTATTAGATTGCGACGCACCACAGGGTGTTCACAGTAACCCTTGGAACTTCATATTGACGATGAAACACAGAAATGGCATCGGGATTGAATATAGTAGGAACAATGCCGACTTACGTCCAGGGGGAGCAATGCTTCAAACAGTCTGTATACGTGCCGTTACTGAGAGGCCAGTATTAGATTGCGACGCACCACTGGGTGTTTACTGTAACCCTTGGAGCTTCATATTGACGATGAAACACAGAAATTGCATCGGGATTGAATTAAGTTGGCACAATGCCGACTTGTGTCCAGGGGGAGCAATGCTTCAAACAGTCTGTTACATGCCGTTACTGAGAGGCCAGTGTTAGATTGCGACGAACCAGTGGATGTTTACTGTAACCCTTGGAGCTTCATATTGACGATGAAACACAGAAATTGCATCGGGATTGAATATAGTAGGCACAATGCCGACTTACGTCCAGTGGGAGCAATGCTTCAAACAGTCTGTATACGTGCCGTTACTGAGAGGCCAGTATTAGATTGCGACGCACCACTGGGTGTTTACTGTAACCCTTGGAGCTTCATATTGACGACGAAACACAGAAATGGCATCGGGATTCAATATAGTTAGCACAATGCCGACTTACGTCCAGGGGGAGCAATGCTTCAAACAGTCTGTATACGTGCCGTTACTGAGAGGCCAGTATTATATTGCGACGCACCACTGGGTGTTTACTTTAACCCTTGGAGCTTCATATTGATGATGAAACACAGATATTGCATCTGGACTGAATATAGTTGGCACAATGCCGACTTACGTCCAGGGGGAGCAATGCTTCAAACAGTCTGTATACGTGCCTTTCCTGAGAGCCCAGTATTAGATTGCGACGCACCACTGGGTGTTTACTGTAACCCCTGGAGCTTTATATTGACGATGAAACACAGAAATTGCATCGGGATTGAATATAGTAGGCACAATGCCGACTTACGTCGAGGGGGAGCAATGCTTAAAACAGTCTGTATACGTGCCGTTACTGAGAGGCCAGTATTAGATTGCGACGCACCACTGGTTGTTTACTGTAACCCTTGGAGCTTCATATTGACGATGAAACACAGAAATTGCATCGGGATTGAATATAGTTCGCACAATGCCGACTTACGTCCTGGGGGAGCAATGCTTAAAACAGTCTGTATACGTGCCGTTACTGAGAGGCCAGTATTAGATTGCGACGCATCACTGGGTGTTTACTGTAACCCTTGGAGCTTCAGATTGACGATGAAACACAGAAATTGCATCGGGATTGAATATAGTTGGCACAATGCCGACTTACGTCCAGGGGGAGCAATGCTTCAAACAGTCTGTATACGTGCCGTTACTGAGAGGCCAGTATTAGATTGCGACGCACCATTGAGTGTTTACTGTAACCCTTGGAACTTCATATTGACGATGATACACAGTAATTGCATCGGGATTGAATATAGTAGGCACAATGCCTACTTACGTTCAGGGGGAGCAATAATTCAAACAGTCAGTATACGTGCCTTTCCTGAGAGCCCGGTATTAGATTGCTACGCACCACTGGATGTTTACTGTAACCCCTGGAGCTTCATATTGACGATGAAACACAGAAATTGCATCTGGATTGAATATAGTTGGCACAATGTCGACTTACGTCCAGGAGGAGCAATGCTTCAAACAGTCTGTATACGTGCCCTTCCTGAGAGCCCAGTATTAGATTGCGACGCACCACTGGGTGTTTACTGTAACCCCTGGAGCTTCATATTGACGATGAAACACAAAAGTTGCATCGGGATTGAATATAGTAGGCACAATGCCGACTTACGTCCAGGGGGAGCAATGCTTAAAACAGTCTGTATACGTGCCGTTACTGAGAGGCCAGTATTAGATTGCGACGCACCACTGGTTGTTTACTGTAACCCTTGGAGCTTCATATTGACGATGAAACACAGAAATTGCATCGGGATTGAATATAGTTCGCACAATGCCGACTTACGTCCTGGGGGAGCAATGCTTCAAACAGTCTGTATACGTGCCGTTACTGAGAGGCCAGTATTAGATTGCGACGCACCACAGGGTGTTCACAGTAACCCTTGGAACTTCATATTGACGATGAAACACAGAAATGGCATCGGGATTGAATATAGTAGGCACAATGCCGACTTACGTCCAGGGGGAGCAATGCTTCAAACAGTCTGTATACGTGCCGTTACTGAGAGGCCAGTATTAGATTGCGACGCACCACTGGGTGTTTACTGTAACCCTTGGAGCTTCATATTGACGATGAAACACAGAAATTGCATCGGGATTGAATTAAGTTGGCACAATGCCGACTTGCGTCCAGGGGGAGCAATGCTTAAAACAGTCTGTTACATGCCGTTACTGAGAGGCCAGTGTTAGATTGCGACGAACCAGTGGATGTTTACTGTAACCCTTGGAGCTTCATATTGACGATGAAACACAGAAATTGCATCGGGATTGAATATAGTAGGCACAATGCCGACTTACGTCCAGTGGGAGCAATGCTTCAAACAGTCTGTATACGTGCCGTTACTGAGAGGCCAGTATTAGATTGCGACGCACCACTGGGTGTTTACTGTAACCCTTGGAGCTTCATATTGACGACGAAACACAGAAATGGCATCGGGATTCAATATAGTTAGCACAATGCCGACTTACGTCCAGGGGGAGCAATGCTTCAAACAGTCTGTATACGTGCCGTTACTGAGAGGCCAGTATTATATTGCGACGCACCACTGGGTGTTTACTTTAACCCTTGGAGCTTCATATTGATGATGAAACACAGAAATTGCATCGGGATTGAATATAGTAGGCACAATGCCTACTTACGTTCAGCGGGAGCAATGATTCAAACAGTCAGTATACGTGCCTTTCCTGAGAGCCCAGTATTAGATTGCGACGCACCACTGGATGTTTACTGTAACCCCTGGAGCTTCATATTGACGATGAAACACAGAAATTGCATCTGGACTGAATATAGTTGGCACAATGCCGACTTACGTCCAGGGGGAGCAATGCTTCAAACAGTCTGTATACGTGCCTTTCCTGAGAGCCCAGTATTAGATTGCGACGCACCACTGGGTGTTTACTGTAACCCCTGGAGCTTTATATTGACGATGAAACACAGAAATTGCATCGGGATTGAATATAGTAGGCACAATGCCGACTTACGTCCAGGGGGAGCAATGCTTAAAACAGTCTGTATACGTGCCGTTACTGAGAGGCCAGTATTAGATTGCGACGCACCACTGGTTGTTTACTGTAACCCTTGGAACTTCATATTGACGATGATACACAGTAATTGCATCGGGATTGAATATAGTAGGCACAATGCCGACTTACGTCCAGTGGGAGTAATGCTTCAAACAGTCTGTATATGTGCCGTTACTGAGAGGTCAGTATTAGATTGCGACGCACCACTGGTTGTTTACTGTAACCCTTGGAGCTTCATATTGACGATGAATCACTGAAATTGCATCGGGATTGAACATAGTATTCACAATACCTACTTACGTCCAGTGGGAGCAATGCTTCAAACAGTCTGTATATGTGCCGTTACTGAGAGGCCAGTATTAGATTGCGACGATACAGTGGGTGTTTACTGTAACCCTTGGTGCTTCATATTGACGATGAAACACTGAAATTGCATCTGGATTGAATATAGTTGGCACAATGCCGACTTACGTACAGGGGGTGCAATGCTTCAAACAGTCTGTATGCGTGCCGTTACTGAGAGGCAAGTATTAGATTGCGACGCACCACTGGGTGTTTACTGTAACCCTTGGAGCTTCATATTGACCATGAAACACAGAAATTGCATCGGGATTGAATATAGTAGGCACAATGCCAACTTACGTCCAGGGGGAGCAATGCCTCAAACAGTCTGTGTACGTGCCGTTACAAAGAGGCCAGTATTAGATTGCGACGCACAACTGGGTGTTTACTGTAGCCCTTGGAACTTCATATTGACGATGAAACACAGAAATTGCATCGGGATTGAATATAGTAGGCACAATGACGCCTTACGTCCAGTGGGAATAATGCTACAAACAGTCTGTATATGTGCTATTACTGAGAGGTCAGTATTAGATTGCGACGCACCACTGTGTGTTTACTATTACCCTTGGAGCTTCATATTGACGATGAACCACAGAAATTGAATCGGGATTGAATATAGTGGGCACAATGCCGACTTACGTCCAGGGGGAGCACTGCTTCAAACAGTCTGTATACGTACCGTTACTAAGAGGCCAATATTAGATTGCGACGCACCACAGGGTGTTTACTGTTACCCTTGGAACTTCATATTGACGATGAAACACAGAAATTGCATTGGGATTGAATATAGTTGCCACAATGCCGACTTACGTCCAGAGGGAGCAGTGCTTCTAACAGTCTGTATACGTGCCGTTACTAAGAGGCCAGTATTAGATTGCGAAGCACCACAGGGTGTTCACAGTAACCCTTGGAACTTCATATTGACGATGAAACACAGAAATTGCATCGGGATTGAATATAGTTGGCACAATGCCGACTTACGTCCCGGGGGAGCAATGCTTCAAACAGTCTGTATACGTGCCGTTACTGAGAGGCCAGTATTAGATTGCGACGCACCACTGGGTGTTTACTGTAACCCTTGGAGCTTCATATTGACGATGAAACACAGAAATTGCATCGGGATTGAATTAAGTTGGCACAATGCCGACTTACGTCCAGGGAGAGCAATGCTTCAAACAGTCTGTTACATGCCGTTACTGAGAGGCCAGTGTTAGATTGCGACGAACCAGTGGGTGTTTACTGTAACCCTTGGAGTTTCATATTGACGATGAAACACAGAAATTGCATCGGGATTGAATATAGTAGGCACAATGCCGACTTACGTCCAGGGGGAGCAATGCTTCAAACAGTCTGTATACGTGCCGTTACTGAGAGGCCAGTATTAGATTGCGACGCACCACTGGGTGTTTACTGTAACCCTTGGAGCTTCATATTGACGACGAAACACAGAAATGGCATCGGGATTGAATATAGTTAGCACAATGCGGACATACGTCCAGGGGGAGCAATGCCTCAAACAGTCTGTATACGTGCCGTTACTGAGAGGCCAGTATTATATTGCGTCGCACCACTGGGTGTTTACTGTAACCCTTGGAACTTCATATTGACGATGATACACTATAATTGCATCGGGATTGAATACAGTAGGCACAATGCCGACTTACGTACAGAGGGAGTAATGCTTCAAATAGTCTGTTTTTGTGCCGTTACTGATAGGTCAGTATTAGATTGCGACGCACCACTGGGTGTTCACTGTAACCCTTGGAACTTCATATTGACGACGAAACACAGAAATGGCATCGGGATTGAATATAGTAGGCACAATGCCGACTTACATCCAGGGGGAGCAATGCTTATAACAGTCAGTATATGTGCCGTTACTGAGAGGCCAGTATTAGATTGCGACGCACCACTGGGTGTTTACTGTAACCCTTGGAGCTTCATATTGACGATGAAACACAGAAATTGCATCGGGATTGAATATAGTAGGCACAATGCCGACTTACGGCCAGGGGGAGCAAAGCTTCAAACAGTCTGTATACGTGCCGTTACTGAGAGGCCAGTATTAGATTGCGACGCACCACTGGGTGTTTACTGTAACCCTTGGAGCTTCATATTGACGATGAAACACAGAAATTGCATCTGGATTGAATATAGTTGGCACAATGCCGACTTACGTCCAGGAGGAGCAATGCTTCAAACAGTCTGTATACGTGCCCTTCCTGAGAGACCAGTATTAAATTGCGACGCACCACTGGGTGTTTACTGTAACCCCTGGAGCTTCATATTGACGATGAAACACAAAAATTGCATCGGGATTGAATATAGTAGGCACAATGCCGACTTACGTCCAGGGGGAGCAATGCTTAAAACAGTCTGTATACGTGCCGTTACTGAGAGGCCAGTATTAGATTGCGACGCACCACTGGTTGTTTACTGTAACCCTTGGAGCTTCATATTGACGATGAAACACAGAAATTGCATCGGGATTGAATATAGTTGGCACAATGCCGACTTACGTCCAGAGAGAGCAGTGCTTCTAACAGTCTGTATGCGTGCCGTTCCTAAGAGGCCAGTATTAGATTGCGACGCACCACAGGGTGTTCACAGTAACCCTTGGAACTTCATATTGACGATGAAACACAGAAATGGCATCGGGATTGAATATAGTAGGCACAATGCCGACTTACGTCCAGTGGGAGCAATGCTTCAAACAGTCTGTTACATGCCGTTACTGAGAGGCCAGTGTTAGATTGCGACGAACCAGTGGATGTTTACTGTAACCCTTGGAGCTTCATATTGACGATGAAACACAGAAATTGCATCGGGATTGAATATAGTAGGCACAATGCCGACTTACGTCCAGTGGGAGCAATGCTTCAAACAGTCTGTATACGTGCCGTTACTGAGAGGCCAGTATTAGATTGCGACGCACCACTGGGTGTTTACTGTAACCCTTGGAGCTTCATATTGACGACGAAACACAGAAATGGCATCGGGATTCAATATAGTTAGCACAATGCCGACTTACGTCCAGGGGGAGCAATGCTTAAAACAGTCTGTATACGTGCCGTTACTGAGAGGCCAGTATTAGATTGCGACGCATCACTGGGTGTTTACTGTAACCCTTGGAGCTTCAGATTGACGATGAAACACAGAAATTGCATCGGGATTGAATATAGTAGGCACAATGCCGACTTACGTCCAGGGGGAGCAATGCTTCAAACAGTCTGTATACGTGCCTTTCCTGAGAGCCCAGTATTAGATTGCGACGCACCACTGGGTGTTTACTGTAACCCCTGGAGCTTTATATTGACGATGAAACACAGAAATTGCATCGGGATTGAATATAGTAGGCACAATGCCGACTTACGTCCAGGGGGAGCAATGCTTAAAACAGTCTGTATACGTGCCGTTACTGAGATGCCAGTATTAGAATGCGACGCACCACTGGTTGTTTACTGTAACCCTTGGAGCTTCATATTGACGATGAAACACAGAATTTGCATCGGGATTGAATATAGTTCGCACAATGCCGACTTACGTCCTGGGGGAGCAATGCTTAAAACAGTCTGTATACGTGCCGTTACTGAGAGGCCAGTATTAGATTGCGACGCATCACTGGGTGTTTACTGTAACCCTTGGAGCTTCAGATTGACGATGAAACACAGAAATTGCATCGGGATTGAATATAGTTGGCACAATGCCGACTTACGTCCAGGGGGAGCAATGCTTCAAACAGTCTGTATACGTGCCGTTACTGAGAGGCCAGTATTAGATTGCGACGCACCATTGAGTGTTTACTGTAACCCTTGGAACTTCAGATTGACGATGAAACACAGAAATTGCATCGGGATTGAATTTAGTTGGCACAATGACGACTTACGTCCAGGGGGAGCAATGCTTCAAACAGTCGGTTACGTGCCGTTACTGAGAGGCCAGTGTTAGATTGCGACGATCCAGTGGGTGTTTACTGTAACCCTTGGAGCTTCATATTGACGATGAAACACAGTAATTGCATCGGGATTGAATATAGTAGGCACAATGCCGACTTACGTCCAGTGGGAGTAATGCTTCAAACAGTCTGTATATGTGCCGTTACTGAGAGGCCAGTATTAGATTGCGACGAACCAGTGGGTGTTTACTGTAACCCTTGGAGCTTCATATTGACGAGGAAACACAGAAACTGCATCGGGATTGAATATAGTTGGCACAATGCCGACTTACGTCCAGGGGGAGCAATGCTTCAAACAGTCTGTATACGTGCCGTTACTGAGAGGCCAGTATTAGATTGCGACGCACCACTGGTTGTTTACTGTAACCCTTGGAGCTTCATATTGACGATGAAACACAGAAATTGCATCGGGATTGAATATAGTTCGCACAATGCCGACTTACGTCCTGGGGGAGCAATGCTTAAAACAGTCTGTATACGTTCCGTTACTGAGAGGCCAGTATTAGATTGCGGCGCATCACTGGGTGTTTACTGTAACCCTTGGAGCTTCAGATTGACGATGAAACACAGAAATTGCATCGGGATTGAATATAGTTGGCACAATGCCGACTTACGTCCAGGGGGAGCAATGCTTCAAACAGTCTGTATACGTGCCGTTACTGAGAGGCCAGTATTAGATTGCGACGCACCATTGAGTGTTTACTGTAACCCTTGGAACTTCATATTGACGATGATACACAGTAATTGCATCGGGATTGAATATAGTAGGCACAATGCCGACTTACGTCCAGTGGGAGTAATGCTTCAAACAGTCTGTATATGTGCCGTTACTGAGAGGTCAGTATTAGATTGCGACGCACCACTGGTTGTTTACTGTAACCCTTGGAGCTTCATATTGACGATGAATCACTGAAATTGCATCGGGATTGAACATAGTATTCACAATACCTACTTACGTCCAGTGGGAGCAATGCTTCAAACAGTCTGTATATGTGCCGTTACTGAGAGGCCAGTATTAGATTGCGACGATACAGTGGGTGTTTACTGTAACCCTTGGTGCTTCATATTGACGATGAAACACTGAAATTGCATCTGGATTGAATATAGTTGGCACAATGCCGACTTACGTACAGGGGGTGCAATGCTTCAAACAGTCTGTATGCGTGTCGTTACTGAGAGGCAAGTATTAGATTGCGACGCACCACTGGGTGTTTACTGTAACCCTTGGAGCTTCATATTGACCATGAAACACAGAAATTGCATCGGGATTGAATATAGTAGGCACAATGCCAACTTACGTCCAGGGGGAGCAATGCCTCAAACAGTCTGTGTACGTGCCGTTACAAAGAGGCCAGTATTAGATTGCGACGCACAACTGGGTGTTTACTGTAGCCCTTGGAACTTCATATTGACGATGAAACACAGAAATTGCATCGGGATTGAATATAGTAGGCACAATGACGCCTTACGTCCAGTGGGAATAATGCTACAAACAGTCTGTATATGTGCTATTACTGAGAGGTCAGTATTAGATTGCGACGCACCACTGTGTGTTTACTATTACCCTTGGAGCTTCATATTGACGATGAACCACAGAAATTGAATCGGGATTGAATATAGTGGGCACAATGCCGACTTACGTCCAGGGGGAGCACTGCTTCAAACAGTCTGTATACGTACCGTTACTAAGAGGCCAATATTAGATTGCGACGCACCACAGGGTGTTTACTGTTACCCTTGGAACTTCATATTGACGATGAAACACAGAAATTGCATTGGGATTGAATATAGTTGCCACAATGCCGACTTACGTCCAGAGGGAGCAGTGCTTCTAACAGTCTGTATACGTGCCGTTACTAAGTGGCCAGTATTAGATTGCGAAGCACCACAGGGTGTTCACAGTAACCCTTGGAACTTCATATTGACGATGAAACACAGAAATTGCATCGGGATTGAATATAGTTGGCACAATGCCGACTTACGTCCCGGGGGAGCAATGCTTCAAACAGTCTGTATACGTGCCGTTACTGAGAGGCCAGTATTAGATTGCGACGCACCACTGGGTGTTTACTGTAACCCTTGGAGCTTCATATTGACGATGAAACACAGAAATTGCATCGGGATTGAATTAAGTTGGCACAATGCCGACTTACGTCCAGGGGGAGCAATGCTTCAAACAGTCTGTTACATGCCGTTACTGAGAGGCCAGTGTTAGATTGCGACGAACCAGTGGGTGTTTACTGTAACCCTTGGAGTTTCATATTGACGATGAAACACAGAAATTGCATCGGGATTGAATATAGTAGGCACAATGCCGACTTACGTCCAGGGGGAGCAATGCTTCAAACAGTCTCTATACGTGCCGTTACTGAGAGGCCAGTATTAGATTGCGACGCACCACTGGGTGTTTACTGTAACCCTTGGAGCTTCATATTGACGACGAAACACAGAAATGGCATCGGGATTAAATATAGTTAGCACAATGCGGACTTACGTCCAGGGGGAGCAATGCCTCAAACAGTCTGTATACGTGCCGTTACTGAGAGGCCAGTATTATATTGCGTCGCACCACTGGGTGTTTACTGTAACCCTTGGAACTTCATATTGACGATGATACACTATAATTGCATCGGGATTGAATACAGTAGGCACAATGCCGACTTACGTCCAGAGGGAGTAATGCTTCAAATAGTCTGTTTTTGTGCCGTTACTGATAGGTCAGTATTAGATTGCGACGCACCACTGGGTGTTCACTGTAACCCTTGGAACTTCATATTGACGACGAAACACAGAAATGGCATCGGGATTGAATATAGTGGGCACAATGCCGACTTACATCCAGGGGGAGCAATGCTTATAACAGTCAGTATATGTGCCGTTACTGAGAGGCCAGTATTAGATTGCGACGCACCACTGGGTGTTTACTGTAACCCTTGGAGCTTCATATTGACGATGAAACACAGAAATTGCATCGGGATTGAATATAGTAGGCACAATGCCGACTTACGGCCAGGGGGAGCAAAGCTTCAAACAGTCTGTATACGTGCCGTTACTGAGAGGCCAGTATTAGATTGCGACGCACCACTGGGTGTTTACTGTAACCCTTGGAGCTTCATATTGACGATGAAACACAGAAATTGCATCTGGATTGAATATAGTTGGCACAATACCGACTTACGTCCAGGAGGAGCAATGCTTCAAACAGTCTGTATACGTGCCCTTCCTGAGAGCCCAGTATTAGATTGCGACGCACCACTGGGTGTTTACTGTAACCCCTGGAGCTTCATATTGACGATGAAACACAAAAATTGCATCGGGATTGAATATAGTAGGCACAATGCCGACTTACGTCCAGGGGGAGCAATGCTTAAATCAGTCTGTATACGTGCCGTTACTGAGAGGCCAGTATTAGATTGCGACGCACCACTGGTTGTTTACTGTAACCCTTGGAGCTTCATATTGACGATGAAACACAGAAATTGCATCGGGATTGAATATAGTTGGCACAATGCTGACTTACGTCCAGTGAGAGCAGTGCTTCTAACAGTCTGTATGCGTGCCGTTCCTAAGAGGCCAGTATTAGATTGCGACGCACCACAGGGTGTTCACAGTAACCCTTGGAACTTCATATTGACGATGAAACACAGAAATGGCATCGGGATTGAATATAGTAGGCACATTGCCGACTTACGTCCAGTGGGAGCAATGCTTCAAACAGTCTGTTACATGCCGTTACTGAGAGGCCAGTGTTAGATTGCGACGAACCAGTGGATGTTTACTGTAACCCATGGAGCTTCATATTGACGATGAAACACAGAAATTGCATCGGGATTGAATATAGTAGGCACAATGCCGACTTACGTCCAGTGGGAGCAATGCTTCAAACAGTCTGTATACGTGCCGTTACTGAGAGGCCAGTATTAGATTGCGACGCAATACTGGGTGTTTACTGTAACCCTTGGAGCTTCATATTGACGACGAAACACAGAAATGGCATCGGGATTCAATATAGTTAGCACAATGCCGACTTACGTCCAGGGGGAGCAATGCTTCAAATAGTCTGTATACGTGCCGTTACTGAGAGGCCAGTATTATATTGCGACGCACCACTGGGTGTTTACTTTAACCCTTGGAGCTTCATATTGATGATGAAACACAGAAATTGCATCGGGATTGAATATAGTAGGCACAATGCCTACTTACGATCAGCGGGAGCAATGATTCAAACAGTCAGTATACGTGCCTTTCCTGAGAGCCCAGTATTAGATGGCGACGCACCACAGGATGTTTACTGTAACCCCTGGAGCTTCATATTGACGATGAAACACAGAAAATGCATCTGGACTGAATATAGTTGGCACAATGCCGACTTACGTCCAGGGGGAGCAATGCTTCAAACAGTCTGTATACGTGCCGTTACTGAGAGGCCAGTATTAGATTGCGACGCACCACTGGTTGTTTACTGTAACCCTTGGAGCTTCATATTGACGATGTAACACAGAAATTGCATCGGGATTGAATATAGTTCGCACAATGCCGACTTACGTCCTGGGGGAGCAATGCTTAAAACAGTCTGTATACGTGCCGTTACTGAGAGGCCAGTGTTAGATTGCGACGCATCACTGGGTGTTTACTGTAACCCTTGGAGCTTCAGATTGACGATGAAACACAGAATTTGCATCGGGATTGAATTTAGTTGGCACAATGACGACTTACGTCCAGGGGGAGCAATGCTTCAAACAGTCGGTTACGTGCCGTTACTGAGAGGCCAGTGTTAGATTGCGACGATCCAGTGGGTGTTTACTGTAACCCTTGGAGCTTCATATTGACGATGAAACACAGTAATTGCATCGGGATTGAATATAGTAGGCACAATGCCGACTTACGTCCAGTGGGAGTAATGCTTCAAACAGTCTGTATATGTGCCGTTACTGAGAGGCCAGTATTAGATTGCGACGAACCAGTGGGTGTTTACTGTAACCCTTGGAGCTTCATATTGACGAGGAAACACAGAAACTGCATCGGGATTGAATATAGTTGGCACAATGCCGACTTACGTCCAGGGGGAGCAATGCTTCAAACAGTCTGTATACGTGCCGTTACTGGGAGGCCAGTATTAGATTGCGACGCACCATTGAGTGTTTACTGTAACCCTTGGAACTTCATATTGACGATGATACACAGTAATTGCATCGGGATTGAATATAGTAGGCACAATGCCGACTTACGTCCAGTGGGAGTAATGCTTCAAACAGTCTGTATATGTGCCGTTACTGAGAGGTCAGTATTAGATTGCGACGCACCACTGGTTGTTTACTGTAACCCTTGGAGCTTCATATTGACCATGAATCACTGAAATTGCATCGGGATTGAACATAGTATTCACAATACCTACTTACGTCCAGTGGGAGCAATGCTTCAAACAGTCTGTATTTGTGCCGTTACTGAGAGGCCAGTATTAGATTGCGACGATACAGTGGGTGTTTACTGTAACCCTTGGTGCTTCATATTGACGATGAAACACTGAAATTGCATCTGGATTGAATATAGTTGGCACAATGCCGACTTACGTACAGGGGGTGCAATGCTTCAAACAGTCTGTATGCGTGCCGTTACTGAGAGTAAGTATTAGATTGCGACGCACCACTGGGTGTTTACTGTAACCCTTGGAGCTTCATATTGACCATGAAACACAGAAATTGCATCGGGATTGAATATAGTAGGCACAATGCCAACTTACGTCCAGGGGGAGCAATGCCTCAAACAGTCTGTGTACGTGCCGTTACAAAGAGGCCAGTATTAGATTGCGACGCACAACTGGGTGTTTACTGTAGCCCTTGGAACTTCATATTGACGATGAAACACAGAAATTGCATCGGGATTGAATATAGTAGGCACAATGCCGCCTTACGTCCAGTGGGAATAATGCTACAAACAGTCTGTATATGTGCTATTACTGAGAGGTCAGTATTAGATTGCGACGCACCACTGTGTGTTTACTATAACCCTTGGAGCTTCATATTGACGATGAACCACAGAAATTGAATCGGGATTGAATATAGTGGGCACAATGCCGACTTACGTCCAGGGGGAGCACTGCTTCAAACAGTCTGTATACGTGCCGATACTAAGAGGCCAGTATTAGATTGCGACGTACCACAGGGTGTTTACTGTAACCCTTGGAGCTTCATATTGACGATGAAACACAGATATTATATCGGGATTGAATATAGTTGGCACAATGCCGACTTACGCCCAGGGGGAGCAATGCTTCAAACAGTCTGTATACGTGCCGTTACTGAGAGGCCAGTATTAGATTGCGACGCACCACAGGGTGTTTACTGTAACCCTTGGAGCTTCATATTGACGATGAAACACAGAAATTGCATCGGGATTGAATATAGTAGGCACAATGCCAACTTACGTCCAGGGGGAGCAATGCTTAAAAGAGTCACTATACGTGCCGTTACTGAGAGGCCAGTATTAGATTGCGACGCACCACTGGGTGTTTACTGTAACTCTTCGAACTTCATATTGATGATGAAACACAGAAATTGCATCGGGATTGAATATAGTAGTGACACTGCCGACTTACGTCCAGTGGGAGTAATGCTTCAAACAGTCTGTATATGTGCCGTAACTGAGAGGTCAGTATTAGATTGCGACGCACAACTTGGTGATTACTGTAACCCTTGGAGCTTCATATTGACGATGAAACACAGAAATTGCATCGGGATTGAATATAGTAGACACAATGCCGACTTACGGCCAGGGGGAGCAATGCTTCAAACAGTCTGTATACGTGCCGTTACTGAGAGGCCAGTAATAGGTTGCGACGCACCACTGGGTGTTACTGTAACCCTTGGAGCTTCATATTGACGATGAAACACAGAAATTGCATCGGGATTGAATATAGTAGGCACAATGCCTACTTACGTTCAGGGGGAGCAGTGATTCAAACAGTCAGTATACGTGCCTTTTCTGAGAGCCCAGTATTATATTGCGACGCACCACTGGGTGTTTACAGAAACCCTTGGAGCTTCATATTGACGAGGAAACACAGAAACTGCATCGGGATTGAATATAGTTGGCACAATGCCGACTTACGTCCAGGGGGAGCAATGCTTCAAACAGTCTGTATACGTGCCGTTACTGAGAGGCCAGTATTAGATTGCGACGCACCATTGAGTGTTTACTGTAACCCTTGGAACTTCATATTGACGATGATACACAGTAATTGCATCGGGATTGAATATAGTAGGCACAATGCCGACTTACGTCCAGTGGGAGTAATGCTTCAAAGAGTCTGTATATGTGCCGTTACTGAGAGGTCAGTATTAGATTGCGACGCACCACTGGGTGTTTACTGTAACCCTTGGAGCTTCATATTGGCGACGAAACACAGAAATGGCATCGGGATTGAATATAGTAGGCACAATGCCGACTTACGTCCAGGGGGAGCAATGCTTCAAACAGTCTGTATACGTGCCGTTACTGAGAGGCCAGTTTTAGATTGCGACGCACCACTGGATGTTTACTGTAACCCTTGGAGCTTCATATTGACGATGAATCACAGAAATTGCATCGGGATTGAATATAGTATTCACAATACCTACTTACGTCCAGGGGGAGCAATGCTTCAAACAGTCTGTATATGTGCCGTTACTGAGAGGCCAGTATTAGATTGCGACGAACCAGTGGGTGTTTACTGTAACCCTTGGAGCTTCATATTGACGATGAAACACTGAAATTGCATCTGGATTGAATATTGTTGGCACAATGCCGACTTACGTACAGGGCGTGCAATGCTTTAAACAGTCTGTATGCGTGCCGTTACTGAGAGGCAAGTATTAGATTGCGACGCACCACTGGGTGTTTACTGTAACCCTTGGAGCTTCATATTGACCATGAAACACAGAAATTAATCGGGATTGAATATAGTAGGCACAATGCCAACTTACGTCCAGGGGGAGCAATGCCTCAAACAGTCTGTGTACGTGCCGTTACAAAGAGGCCAGTATTAGATAGCGACGCACCACTGGGTGTTTACTGTAACCCTTGGTACTTCATACTGACGATGAACCACAGAAATTGGATCGGGATTGAATATAGTGGGCACAATGCCGACTTACGTCCAGTGGGAGTAATGCTTCAAACAGTCTGTATATGTGCCGTAACTGAGAGGTCAGTATTAGACTGCGACGCACAACTTGGTGATTACTGTAACCCTTGGAGCTTCATATTGACGATGAAACACAGAAATGGCATCGGGATTGAATATAGTAGGCACAATGCCGACTTACGTCCAGGGGGAGCAATGCTTATAACAGTCTGTATACGTGCCGTTACCGAGAGGCCAGTATTACATTGCGACGCACCACTGGGTATTTACTGTAACCCCTGTAGCTTCATATTGACGATGAAACACAGAAATTGCATCGGGATTGAAAATAGTAGGCACAATGCCGACTTACGTCCAGGGGGAGCAATGCTTCAAACAGTCTGTATACGTGCCGTTACTGAGAGGCCAGTATTAGATTGCGACGCACCACTGGGTGTTTACTGTAACCCTTGGAGCTTCATATTGACGATGAAACACAGAAATTGCATCGGGATTGAATATAGTTGGCACAATGCCGACTTACGTCCAGGGGGAGCAATGCTTCAAACAGTCTGTATACGTGCCGTTACTGAGAAGCCAGTATTAGATTGCGACGCACCACTGGGTGTTTACTCTAACCCTTGGAGTTTCATGTTGACGATGAAACACAGAAATTGCATCGGGACTGAATATAGTAGGCACAATGCCGACTTACGTCCAGGGGGAGCAATGCTTCAAACAGTCTGTATACGTGCCGTTACTGAGAGGCCAGTATTAGATTGCGACGCACCACTGGGTGTTTACTGTAACCCTTGGTGCTTCATATTGACGATGAAACACAGAAATTGCATCGGGACTGAATATAGTAGGCACAATGCCGACTTACGTCCACGGGAAGCAATGCTTCAAACAGTCTGTATACGTACCGATACTAAGAGGCCAATATTAGATTGCGACGCACCACAGGGTGTTTACTGTAACCCTTGGAACTTCATATTGACGATGAAACACAGAAATTGCATTGGGATTGAATATAGTTGGCACAATGCCGACTTACGTCCAGAGGGAGCAGTGCTTCTAACAGTCTGTATACGTGCCGTTACTAAGAGGCCAGTATTAGATTGCGAAGCACCACGGGGTGTTCACAGTAACCCTTGGAACGTCATATTGACGATGAAACACAGAAATTGCATCGGGATTGAATATAGTTGGCATAATGCCGACTTACGTCCAGGGGGAGCAATGCTTCAAACAGTCTGTATACGTGCCGTTACTGAGAGGCCAGTATTAGATTGCGACGCACCACTGGGTGTTTACTGTAACCCTTGGAGCTTCATATTGACGATGAAACACAAAAATTGCATCGGGATTGAATTAAGTTGGCACAATGCCGACTTACGTCCAGGGGGAGCAATGCTTCAAACAGTCTGTTACATGCCGTTACTGAGAGGCCAGTGTTAGATTGCGACGAACCAGTGGGTGTTTACTGTAACCCTTGGAGCTTCATATTGACGATGAAACACAGAAATTGCATCGGGATTGAATATAGTAGGCACAATGCCGACTTACGTCCAGGGGGAGCAATGCTTCAAACAGTCTGTATACGTGCCGTTACTGAGAGGCCAGTATTAGATTGCGACGCACCACTGCGTGTTTACTGTAACCCTTGGAGCTTCATATTGACGACGAAACACAGAAATGGCATCGGGATTGAATATAGTTAGCACAATGCCGACTTACGTCCAGGGGGAGCAATGCTTCAAACAGTCTGTATACGTGCCGTTACTGAGAGGCCAGTATTATATTTCGACGCACCACTGGGTGTTTACTGTAACCCTTGGAACTTCATATTGACGATGATACACTGTAATAGCATCGGGATTGAATATAGTAGGCACAATGCCGACTTACGTCCAGTGGGAGTAATGCTTCAAACAGTCTGTTTTTGTGCCGTTACTGATAGGTCAGTATTAGATTGCGACGCACCACTGGGTGTTTACTGTAACCCTTGGAGCTTCATATTGACGATGAAACACAGAAATTGCATCGGGATTGAATATAGTAGGCACAATGCCTACTTACGTTCAGGGGGAGCAATGATTCAAATAGTCAGTATACGTGCCTTTCCTGAGAGCCCAGTATTAGATTGCGACACACCACTGGATGTTTACTGTAACCCCTGGAGCTTCATATTGACGATGAAACACAGAAATTGCATCTGGACTGAATATAGTTGGCATAATACCGACTTACGTCCAGGGGGAGCAATGCTTCAAACAGTCTGTATACGTGCCTTTCCTGAGAGCCCAGTATTAGATTGCGACGCACCACTGGGTGTTTACTGTAACCCCTGGAGATTCATATTGACGATGAAACACAAAAATTGCATCGGGATTGAATATAGTAGGCACAATGCCGACTTACGTCCAGGGGGAGCAATGCTTAAAACAGTCTGTATACGTGCCGTTACTGAGAGGCCAGTATTAGATTGCGACGCACCACTGGTTGTTTACTGTAACCCTTGGAGCTTCATATTGACGATAAAACACAGAAATTGCATCGGGATTGAATACAGTTCGCACAATCCCGACTTACGTCCTGGGGGAGCAATGCTTCAAACAGTCTGTATACGTACCGTTACTAAGAGGCCAATATTAGATTGCGACGCACCACAGGGTGTTTACTGTAACCCTTGGAACTTCATATTGACGATGAAACACAGAAATTGCATCGGGATTGAATATAGTTGGCACAATGCCGACTTACGTCCAGAGGGAGCAGTGCTTCTAACAGTCTGTATACGTGCCGTTACTAAGAGGCCAGTATTAGATTGCGACGCACCACAGGGTGTTCACAGTAACCCTTGGAACTTCATATTGACGATGAAACACAGAAATTGCATCGGGATTGAATATACTTGGCACAATGCCGACTTACGTCCAGGGGGAGCAATGCTTCAAACAGTCTGTATACGTGCCGTTACTGAGAGGCCAGTATTAGATTGCGACGCACCACTGGGTGTTTACTGTAACCCTTGGAGCTTCATATTGACGATGAAAAACAGAAATTGCATCGGGATTGAATTAAGTTGGCACAATGCCGACTTACGTCCGGGGGGAGCAATGCTTCAAACAGTCTGTTACATGCCGTTACTGAGAGGCCAGTGTTAGATTGCGACGAACCAGTGGGTGTTTAATGTAACCCTTGGAGCTTCATATTGACGATGAAACACAGAAATTGCATCGGGATTGAATATAGTAGGCACAATGCCGTCTTACGTCCAGGGGGAGCAAAGCTTCAAACAGTCTGTATACGTGCCGTTACTGAGAGGCCAATATTAGATTGCGACGCACCACTGGGTGTTTACTGTAACCCTTGGAGCTTCATATTGACGACGAAACACAGAAATGGCATCGGGATTGAATATAGTTAGCACAATGCCGACTTACGTCCAGGGGGAGCAATGCTTCAAACAGTCTGTATACGTGCCGTTACTGAGAGGCCAGTTTTAGATTGCGACGCACCACTGGGTGTTTACTGTAACCCTTGGAGCTTCATATTGACGATGAATCACTGAAATTGCATCGGGATTGAATATAGTAGGCACAATGCCGACGTACGTCCAGTGGGAGTAATGCTTCAAACAGTCTGTTTATGTGCCGTTACTGATAGGTCAGTATTAGATTGCGACGCACCACTGGGTGTTTACTGTAACCCTTGGAGCTTCATATTGACGACGTAACACAGAAATGGCATCGGGATTGAATATAGTAGGCACAATGCCGACTTACATCCAGGGGGAGCAATGCTTATAACAGTCAGTATATGTGCCGTTACTGAGAGGCCAGTATTAGATTGCGACGCACCACTGGGTGTTTACTGTAACCCTTGGAGCTTCATATTGACGATGAAACACAGAAATTGCTTGGGGATTGAATATAGTAGGCACAATGCCGACTTACGGCCAGGGGGAGCAATGCTTCAAACAGTCTGTATACGTGCCGTTACTGAGTGGCCAGTATTAGATTGCTACGCACCACTGGGTGTTTACTGTAACCCTTGGAGCTTCATATTGACGATGAAACACAGAAATTGCATCGGGATTGAATATAGTAGGCACAATGCCTACTTACGTTCAGGGGGAGCAATGATTCAAACAGTCAGTATAAGTGCCTTTCCTGAGAGCCCAGTATTAGATTGCGACACACCACTGGATGTTTACTGTAACCCCTGGAGCTTCATATTGACGATGAAACACAGAAATTGCATCGGGGTTGAATATAGTAGGCACAATGCCGACTTACGTCCAGGGGAGCTATGCTTCAAACAGTCTGTATACGTGCCGTTACTGAGAGGCCAGTATTAGATTGCGACGCACCACTGGGTGTTTACTGAATCCCTTGGAGCTTCATATTGACGACGAAACACAGAAATGGCATCGGGATTGAATATAGTTAGCACAATGCCGACTTACGTCCAGGGGGAGCAATGCTTCAAACAGTCTGTATACGTGCCGTTACTGAGAGGCCAGTATTATATTCCGACGCACCACTGGGTGTTTACTGTAACCCTTGGAACTTCATATTGACGATGATACACTGTAATTGCATCGGGATTGAATATAGTAGGCACAATGCCGACTTACGTCCAGTGGGAGTAATGCTTCAAACAGTCTGTTTTTGTGCCGTTACTGATAGGTCAGTATTAGATTGCGACGCACCACTGGGTGTTTACTGTAACCCTTGGAGCTTCATATTGACGACGAAACACAGAAATGGCATCGGGATTGAATATAGTAGGCACAATGCCGACTTACATCCAGGGGGAGCAATGCTTATAACAGTCAGTATATGTGCCGTTACTGAGAGGCCAGTATTAGATTGCGACGCACCACTGGGTGTTTACTGTAACCCTTGGAGCTTCATATTGACGATGAAACACAGATATTGCATCGGGATAGAATATAGTAGGCACAATGCCGACTTACGGCCAGGGGTAGCAATGCTTCAAACAGTCTGTATACGTGCCGTTACTGAGAGGCCAGTATTAGATTGCGACGCACCACTGGGTGTTTAGAGAAACCCTTGGAGCTTCATATTGACGATGAAACACAGAAATTGCATCGGGATTGAATATAGTAGGCACAATGCCTACTTACGTTCAGGGGGAGCAATGATTCAAACAGTCAGTATACGTGCCTTTCCTGAGAGCCCAGTATTAGATTGCGACGCACCACTGGATGTTTACTGTAACCCCTGGAGCTTCATATTGACGATGAATCACAGAAATTGCATCTGGACTGAATATAGTTGGCATAATACCGACTTACGTCCAGGGGGAGCAATGCTTCAAACAGTCTGTATACGTGCCTTTCCTGAGAGCCCAGTATTAGATTGCGACGCACCACTGGGTGTTTACTGTAACCCCTGGAGCTTCATATTGACGATGTAACACAAAAATTGCATCGGGATTGAATATAGTAGGCACAATGCCGACTTACGTCCAGGGGGAGCAATGCTTAAAACAGTCTGTATACGTGCCGTTACTGAGAGGCCAGTATTAGATTGCGACGCACCACTGGTTGTTTACTGTAACCCTTGGAGCTTCATATTGACGATAAAACACAGAAATTGCATCGGGATTGAATACAGTTCGCACAATCCCGACTTACGTCCTGGGGGAGCAATGCTTCAAACAGTCTGTATACGTACCGTTACTAAGAGGCCAATATTAGATTGCGACGCACCACAGGGTGTTTACTGTAACCCTTGGAACTTCATATTGACGATGAAACACAGAAATTGCATCGGGATTGAATATAGTTGGCACAATGCCGACTTACGTCCAGAGGGAGCAGTGCTTCTAACAGTCTGTATACGTGCCGTTACTAAGAGGCCAGTATTAGATTGCGACGCACCACAGGGTGTTCACAGTAACCCTTGGAACTTCATATTGACGATGAAACACAGAAATTGCATCGGGATTGAATATACTTGGCACAATGCCGACTTACGTCCAGGGGGAGCAATGCTTCAAACAGTCTGTATACGTGCCGTTACTGAGAGGCCAGTATTAGATTGCGACGCACCACTGGGTGTTTACTGTAACCCTTGGAGCTTCATATTGACGATGAAAAACAGAAATTGCATCGGGATTGAATTAAGTTGGCACAATGCCGACTTACGTCCGGGGGGAGCAATGCTTCAAACAGTCTGTTACATGCCGTTACTGAGAGGCCAGTGTTAGATTGCGACGAACCAGTGGGTGTTTAATGTAACCCTTGGAGCTTCATATTGACGATGAAACACAGAAATTGCATCGGGATTGAATATAGTAGGCACAATGCCGTCTTACGTCCAGGGGGAGCAATGCTTCAAACAGTCTGTATACGTGCCGTTACTGAGAGGCCAATATTAGATTGCGACGCACCACTGGGTGTTTACTGTAACCCTTGGAGCTTCATATTGACGACGAAACAAAGAAATGGCATCGGGATTGAATATAGTTAGCACAATGCCGACTTACGTCCAGGGGGAGCAATGCTTCAAACAGTCTGTATACGTGCCGTTACTGAGAGGCCAGTTTTAGATTGCGACGCACCACTGGGTGTTTACAGTAACCCTTGGAGCTTCATATTGACGATGAATCACTGAAATTGCATCGGGATTGAATATAGTAGGCACAATGCCGACGTACGTCCAGTGGGAGTAATGCTTCAAACAGTCTGTTTATGTGCCGTTACTGATAGGTCAGTATTAGATTGCGACGCACCACTGGGTGTTTACTGTAACCCTTGGAGCTTCATATTGACGACATAACACAGAAATGGCATCGGGATTGAATATAGTAGGCACAATGCCGACTTACATCCAGGGGGAGCAATGCTTATAACAGTCAGTATATGTGCCGTTACTGAGAGGCCAGTATTAGATTGCGACGCACCACTGGGTGTTTACTGTAACCCTTGGAGCTTCATATTGACGATGAAACACAGAAATTGCTTGGGGATTGAATATAGTAGGCACAATGCCGACTTACGGCCAGGGGGAGCAATGCTTCAAACAGTCTGTATACGTGCCGTTACTGAGAGGCCAGTATTAGATTGCTACGCACCACTGGGTGTTTACTGTAACCCTTGGAGCTTCATATTGACGATGAAACACAGAAATTGCATCGGGATTGAATATAGTAGGCACAATGCCTACTTACGTTCAGGGGGAGCAATGATTCAAACAGTCAGTATAAGTGCCTTTCCTGAGAGCCCAGTATTAGATTGCGACACACCACTGGATGTTTACTGTAACCCCTGGAGCTTCATATTGACGATGAAACACAGAAATTGCATCGGGGTTGAATATAGTAGGCACAATGCCGACTTACGTCCAGGGGAGCAATGCTTCAAACAGTCTGTATACGTGCCGTTACTGAGAGGCCAGTATTAGATTGCGACGCACCACTGGGTGTTTACTGAATCCCTTGGAGCTTCATATTGACGACGAAACACAGAAATGGCATCGGGATTGAATATAGTTAGCACAATGCCGACTTACGTCCAGGGGGAGCAATGCTTCAAACAGTCTGTATAAGTGCCGTGACTGAGAGGCCAGTATTATATTCCGACGCACCACTGGGTGTTTACTGTAACCCTTGGAACTTCATATTGACGATGATACACTGTAATTGCATCGGGATTGAATATAGTAGGCACAATGCCGACTTACGTCCAGTGGGAGTAATGCTTCAAACAGTCTGTTTTTGTGCCGTTACTGATAGGTCAGTATTAGATTGCGACGCACCACTGGGTGTTTACTGTAACCCTTGGAGCTTCATATTGACGACGAAACACAGAAATGGCATTGGGATTGAATATAGTAGGCACAATGCCGACTTACATCCAGGGGGAGCAATGCTTATAACAGTCAGTATATGTGCCGTTACTGAGAGGCCAGTATTAGATTGCGACGCACCACTGGGTGTTTACTGTAACCCTTGGAGCTTCATATTGACGATGAAACACAGATATTGCATCGGGATTGAATATAGTAGGCACAATGCCGACTTACGGCCAGGGGTAGCAATGCTTCAAACAGTCTGTATACGTGCCGTTACTGAGAGGCCAGTATTAGATTGCGACGCACCACTGGGTGTTTAGAGAAACCCTTGGAGCTTCATATTGACGATGAAACACAGAAATTGCATCGGGATTGAATATAGTAGGCACAATGCCTACTTACGTTCAGGGGGAGCAATGATTCAAACAGTCAGTATACGTGCCTTTCCTGAGAGCCCAGTATTAGATTGCGACGCACCACTGGATGTTTACTGTAACCCCTGGAGCTTCATATTGACGATGAATCACAGAAATTGCATCTGGATTGAATATAGTTGCCACAATGCCGACTTACGTCCAGGGGGAGCAATGCTTCAAACAGTCTGTATACGTGCCTTTCCTGAGAGCCCAGTATTAGATTGCGACGCACCACTGGGTGCTTACTGTAACCCCTGGAGCTTCATATTGACGATGAAACACAAAAATTGCATCGGGATTGAATATAGTAGGCACAATGCCGACTTACGTCCAGGGGGAGCAATGCTTAAAACAGTCTATATACGTGCCGTTACTGAGAGGCCAGTATTAGATTGCGACGCACCACTGGTTGTTTACTGTAACCCTTGGAGCTTCATATTGACGATGAAACACAGAAATTGCATCGGGATTGAATATAGTTCGCACAATGCCGACTTACGTCCAGGGGGAGCAATGCTTCAAACAGTCTGTATACGTGCCGTTACTGAGAGGCCAGTATTATATTGCGACGCACCACTGGGTGTTTATTGTAACCCTTGGAGCTTCATATTGACGACGAAACACAGAAATGGCATCGGGATTGAATATAGTTAGCACAATGCCGACTTACGTCCAGGGGGAGCAATGCTTCAAACAGTCTGTATACGTGCCGTTACTGAGAGGCCAGTTTTAGATTGCGACGCACCACTGGGTGTTTACTGTAACCCTTGGAGCTTCATATTGACGATGAATCACTGAAATTGCATCGGGATTGAATATAGTAGGCACAATGCCGACGTACGTCCGGTGGGAGTAATGCTTCAAACAGTCTGTTTATGTGCCGTTACTGATAGGTCAGTATTAGATTGCGACGCACCACTGGGTGTTTACTGTAACCCTTGGAGCTTCATATTGACGTCGAAACACAGAAATGGCATCGGGATTGAATATAGTAGGCACAATGCCGACTTACATTCAGGGGGAGCAATGCTTATAACAGTCAGTATATGTGCCGTTACTGAGAGGCCAGTATTAGATTGCGACGCACCACTGGGTGTTTACTGTAACCCTTGGAGCTTCATATTGACGATGAAACACAGAAATTGCATCGGGATTGAATATAGTAGGCACAATGCCGACTTACGGCCAGGGGGAGCAATGCTACAAACAGTCTGTATACGTGCCGTTACTGCGAGGCCAGTATTAGATTGCGACGCACCACTTGGTGTTTACTGTAACCCTTGGAGCCTCATATTGACGATGAAACACAGAAATTGCATCGGGATTGAATATAGTAGGCACAATGCCTACTTACGTTCAGGGGGAGCATTGATTCAAACAGTCAGTATACGTGCCTTTCCTGAGAGCCCAGTATTAGATTGCGACGCACCACTGGATGTTTACTGTAACCCCTGGAACTTCATATTGACGATGAAACACAGAAATTGCATCTGGATTGAATATAGTTGGCACAATGCCGACTTACGTCCAGGGGGAGCAATGCTTCAAACAGTCTGTATACGTGCCTTCCCTGAGAGCCCAGTATTAGATTGCGACGCACTACTGGGTGTTTACTGTAACCCCTGGAGCGTCATATTGACGATGAAACACAGAAATTGCATCGGGATTGAATATAGTAGGAACAATGCCGACTTACGTCCAGGGGGAGCAATGCTTAAAACAGCCTGTATACGTGCCGTTACTGAGAGGCCAGTATTAGATTGCGACGAACCAGTGGGTGTTTACTGTAACCCTTGGAGCTTCATATTGACGAGGAAACAAAGAAACTGCATCGGGATTGAATATAGTTGGCACAATGCCGACTTACGTCCAGGGGGAGCAATGCTTCAATCCTCTGTATACGTGCCGTTACTGAGAGGCCAGTATTAGATTGCGACGCACCATTCAGTGTTTACTGTAACCCTTGGAACTTCATATTGACGATGAAACACAGATATTGCATCGGGATTGAATATAGTAGGCACAATGCCGACTTACGACCAGGGGTAGCAATGCTTCAAACAGTCTGTATACGTGCCGTTACTGAGAGGCCAGTATTAGATTGCGACGCACCACTGGGTGTTTAGAGTAACCCTTGGAGCTTCATATTGACGATGAAACACAGAAATTGCATCGGGATTGAATATAGTAGGCACAATGCCTACTTACGTTCAGGGGGAGCAATGATTCAAACAGTCAGTATACGTGCCTTTCCTGAGAGCCCAGTATTAGATTGCGACGCACCACTGGATATTTACTGTAACCCCTGGAGCTTCATATTGACGATGAATCACAGAAATTGCATCTGGATTGAATATAGTTGCCACAATGCCGACTTACGTCCAGGGGGAGCAATGCTTCAAACAGTCTGTATACGTGCCTTTCCTGAGAGCCCAGTATTAGATTGCGACGCACCACTGGGTGTTTACTGTAACCCCTGGAGCTTCATATTGACGATGAAACACAAAAATTGCATCGGGATTGAATATAGTAGGCACAATGCCGACTTACGTCCAGGGGGAGCAATGCTTAAAACAGTCTATATACGTGCCGTTACTGAGAGGCCAGTATTAGATTGCGACGCACCACTGGTTGTTTACTGTAACCCTTGGAGCTTCATATTGACGATGAAACACAGAAATTGCATCGGGATTGAATATAGTTCGCACAATGCCGACTTACGTCCTGGGGGAGCAATGCTTCAAACAGTCTGTATACGTACCGTTACTAAGAGGCCAATATTAGATTGCGACGCACCACTGGGTGTTTACTGTAACCCTTGGAGCTTCATATTGACGATGAAACACAGAAATTGCATCGGGATTGAATTAAGTTGGCACAAAGCCGACTTACGTCCAGGGGGAGCAATGCTTCAAACAGTCTGTTTATGTGCCGTTACTGATAGGTCAGTATTAGATTGCGACGCACCACTGGGTGTTTACTGTAACCCTTCGAGCTTCATATTGACGATGAATCACTGAAATTGCATCGGGATTGAATATAGTAGGCACAATGCCGACGTACGTCCGGTGGGAGTAATGCTTCAAACAGTCTGTTTATGTGCCGTTACTGATAGGTCAGTATTAGATTGCGACGCACCACTGGGTGTTTACTGTAACCCTTGGAGCTTCATATTGACGTCGAAACACAGAAATGGCATCGGGATTGAATATAGTAGGCACAATGCCGACTTACATCCAGGGGGAGCAATGCTTATAACAGTCAGTATATGTGCCGTTACTGAGAGGCCAGTATTAGATTGCGACGCACCACTGGGTGTTTACTGTAACCCTTGGAGCTTCATATTGACGATGAAACACAGAAGTTGCATCGGGATTGAATATAGTAGGCACAATGCCGACTTACGGCCAGGGGGAGCAATGCTTCAAACAGTCTGTATACGTGCCGTTACTGCGAGGCCAGTATTAGATTGCGACGCACCACTGGGTGTTTACTGTAACCCTTGGAGCCTCATATTGACGATGAAACACAGAAATTGCATCGGGATTGAATATAGTTGGCACAATGCCGACTTACGTCCAGGGGGAGCAATGCTTCAAACAGTCTGTATACGTGCCTTCCCTGAGAGCCCAGTATTAGATTGCGACGCACTACTGGAGGTTTACTGTAACCCCTGGAGCGTCATATTGACGATGAAACACAGAAATTGCATCGGGATTGAATATAGTAGGCACAATGCCGACTTACGTCCAGGGATAGCAATGCTTAAAACAGCCTGTATACGTGCCGTTACTGAGAGGCCAGTATTAGATTGCGACGAACCAGTGGGTGTTTACTGTAACCCTTGGACCTTCATATTGACGAGGAAACACAGAAACTGCATCGGGATTGAATATAGTTGGCACAATGCCGACTTACGTCCAGGGGGAGCAATGCTTCAATCCTCTGTATACGTGCCGTTACTGAGAGGCCAGTATTAGATTGCGACGCACCATTCAGTGTTTACTGTAACCCTTGGAACTTCATATTGACGATGAAACACAGATATTGCATCGGGTTTGAATATAGTAGGCACAATGCCGACTTACGGCCAGGGGTAGCAATGCTTCAAACAGTCTGTATACGTGCCGTTACTGAGAGGCCAGTATTAGATTGCGACGCACCACTGGGTGTTTAGAGTAACCCTTGGAGCTTCATATTGACGATGAAACACAGAAATTGCATCGGGATTGAATATAGTAGGCACAATGCCTACTTACGTTCAGGGGGAGCAATGATTCAAACAGTCAGTATACGTGCCTTTCCTGAGAGCCCAGTATTAGATTGCGACGCACCACTGGATGTTTACTGTAACCCCTGGAGCTTCATATTGACGATGAATCACAGAAATTGCATCTGGATTGAATATAGTTGCCACAATGCCGACTTACGTCCAGGGGGAGCAATGCTTCAAACAGTCTGTATACGTGCCTTTCCTGAGAGCCCAGTATTAGATTGCGACGCACCACTGGGTGTTTACTGTAACCCCTGGAGCTTCATATTGACGATGAAACACAAAAATTGCATCGGGATTGAATATAGTAGGCACAATGCCGACTTACGTCCAGGGGGAGCAATGCTTAAAACAGTCTATATAGGTGCCGTTACTGAGAGGCCAGTATTAAATTGCGACGCACCACTGGTTGTTTACTGTAACCCTTGGAGCTTCATATTGACGATGAAACACAGAAATTGCATCGGGATTGAATATAGTTCGCACAATGCCGACTTACGTCCTGGGGGAGCAATGCTTCAAACAGTCTGTATACGTTCCGTTACTAAGAGGCCAATATTAGATTGCGACGCACCACTGGGTGTTTACTGTAACCCTTGGAGCTTCATATTGACGATGAAACACAGAAATTGCATCGGGATTGAATTAAGTTGGCACAATGCCGACTTACGTCCAGGGGGAGCAATGCTTCAAACAGTCTGTATACGTGCCGTTACTGAGAGGCCAGTATTAGATTGCGACGCACCACTGGGTGTTTACTGTAACCCTTGGAGCTTCATATTGACGACGAAACACAGAAATGGCATCGGGATTGAATATAGTTAGCACAATGCCGACTTACGTCCAGGGGGAGCAATGCTTCAAACAGTCTGTATACGTGCCGTTACTGAGAGGCCAGTTTTAGATTGCGACGCACCACTGGGTGTTTACTGTAACCCTTGGAGCTTCATATTGACGATGAATCACTGAAATTGCATCGGGATTGAATATAGTAGGCACAATGCCGACGTACGTCCGGTGGGAGTAATGCTTCAAACAGTCTGTTTATGTGCCGTTACTGATAGGTCAGTATTAGATTGCGACGCACCACTGGGTGTTTACTGTAACCCTTGGAGCTTCATATTGACGACGAAACACAGAAATGGCATCGGGATTGAATATAGTAGGCACAATGCCGACTTACATCCAGGGGGAGCAATGCTTATAACAGTCAGTATATGTGCCGTTACTGAGAGGCCAGTATTAGATTGCGACGCACCACTGGATGTTTACTGTAACCCTTGGAGCTTCATATTGACGATGAAACACAGAAATTGCATCGGGATTGAATATAGTAGGCACAATGCCGACTTACGGCCAGGGGGAGCAATGCTTCAAACAGTCTGTATACGTGCCGTTACTGCGAGGCCAGTATTAGATTGCGACGCACCACTGGGTGTTTACTGTAACCCTTGGAGCCTCATATTGACGATGAAACACAGAAATTGCATCGGGATTGAATATAGTAGGCACAATGCCTACTTACGTTCAGGGGGAGCAATGATTCAAACAGTCAGTATACGTGCTTTTCCTGAGAGCCCAGTATTACATTGCGACGCACCACTGGATGTTTACTGTAACCCCTGGAACTTCATATTGACGATGAAACACAGAAATTGCATCTGGATTGAATATAGTTGGCACAATGCCGACTTACGTCCAGGGGGAGCAATGCTTCAAACAGTCTGTATACGTGCCTTCCCTGAGAGCCCAGTATTAGATTGCGACGCACTACTGGGTGTTTACTGTAACCCCTGGAGCGTCATATTGACGATGAAACACAGAAATTGCATCGGGATTGAATATAGTAGGCACAATGCCGACTTACGTCCAAGGGGAGCAATGCTTAAAACAGTCTGTATACGTGCCGTTACTGAGAGGCCAGTATTAGATTGCGACGCATCACTGGGTGTTTACTGTAACCCTTGAGGCTTCATATTGACGATGAAACACAGAAATTGCATCGGGATTGAATTTAGTTGGCACAATGACGAGTTACGTCCAGGGGGAGCAATGCTTCAAACAGTCTGTTACGTGCCGTTACTGAGAGGCCAGTGTTAGATTGCGACGAACCAGTGGGTGTTTACTGTAACCCTTGGAGCTTCATATTGACGATGAAACACAGTAATTGGATCGGGATTGAATATAGTAGGCACAATGCCGACTTACGTCCAGTGGGAGTAATGCTTCAAACAGTCTGTATATGTGCCGTTACTGAGAGGCCAGTATTAGATTGCGACGAACCAGTGGGTGTTTACTGTAACCCTTGGAGCTTCATATTGACGAGCAAACACAGAAACTGCATCGGGATTGAATATAGTTGGCACAATGCCGACTTACGTCCAGGGGGAGCAATGCTTCAATCCTCTGTATACGTGCCGTTACTGAGAGGCCAGTATTAGATTGCGACGCACCATTCAGTGTTTACTGTAACCCTTGGAACTTCATATTGACGATGATACACAGTAATTGCATCGGGATTGAATATAATAGGCACAATGCCGACTTACGTCCAGTGGGAGTAATGCTTCAAACAGTCTGTATATGTGCCGTTACTGAGAGGTCAGTATTAGATTGCGACGCACCACTGGGTGTTTACTGTAACCCTTGGAGCTTCATATTGACGATGAAACACTGAAATTGCATCTGGATTGAATATAGTTGGCACAATGCCGACTTACGTACAGGGGGTGCAATGCTTCAAGCAGTCTGTATGCGTGCCGTTACTGAGAGGCAAGTATTAGATTGCGACGCACCACTGGGTGTTTACTGTAACCCATGGGGCTTCATATTGACCATGAAACACAGAAATTGCTTCGGGATTGAATATAGTAGGCACAATGCCAACTTACGTCCAGGGGAGCAATGCCTCAAACAGTCTGTGTACGTGCCGTTTAAAGAGGCCAGTATTAGATTGCGACGCACCACTGGGTGTTTACAGTAACCCTTGGAACTTCATATTGACGATGAAACACAGATATTGCATCGGGATTGAATATAGTAGGCACAATGCCGACTTACGTCCAGTGGGAATAATGCTTCAAACAATCTGTATATGGCTATTACTGAGAAGTCAGTATTAGATTGCGACGCACAACTGTGTGTTTACTGTAACCCTTGGAGCTTCATATTGACGATGAAACACAGAAATTGCATCGGGACTGAATATAGTAGGTACAATGCCGACTTACGCCCACGGGGAGCAATGTTTCAAACAGTCTGTATACGTGCCGTTACTAAGAGGCCAGTATTAGATTGCGACGCACCTCAGGGTGTTTACTGTAACCCTTGGAGCTTCATATTGACAATGAAACACAGAAATTGCATCGGGATTGAATATAGTAGGCACAATGCCAACTTACGTCCAGGGGGAGCAATGCTTAAAAGAGTCTCTATACGTGCCGTTACTGAGAGGCCAGTATTAGATTGCGACGTACCACACGGTGTTTACTGTAACCCTTGGAGCTTCACATTGACGATGAAACACAGATATTGCATCGGGATTGAATATAGTTGGCACAATGCCTACTTACGCCCAGGGGGAGCAATGCTTCAAACAGTCTGTATACGTGCCGTTACTGAGAGGCCAGTATTAGATTGCGACGCACCTCAGGGTGTTTACTGTAACCCTTGGAGCTTCATATTGACAATGAAACACAGAAATTGCATCGGGATTGAATATAGTAGGCACAATGCCAACTTACGTCCAGGGGGAGCAATGCTTAAAAGAGTCTCTATACGTGCCGTTACTGAGAGGCCAGTATTAGATTGCGACGCACCACTGGGTGTTTACTGTAACCCTTCGAACTTCATATTGATGATGAAACAGAGAAATTGCATCGGGATTGAATACGTATAGTAGGCACAATGCCTACTTACGTTCAGGGGGAGCAATGATTCAAACAGTCAGTATAAGTGCCTTTCCTGAGAGCCCAGTATTAGATTGCGACACACCACTGGATGTTTACTGTAACCCCTGGAGCTTCATATTGACGATGAAACAGAGAAATTGCATCGGGATTGAATATAGTAGGCACAATGCTTACTTACGGCCAGGGGGAGCAATGCTTCAAACAGTCTGTATACGTGCCGTTACTGAGAGGCCAGTATTAGATTGCGACGTACCACTGGGTGTTTACTGTAACCCTTGGAGCTTCATATTGACGATGAAACACAGAAATTGCATCGGGATTGAATATAGTAGGCACAATGCCTACTTACGTTCAGGGGGAGCAATGATTCAAACAGTCAGTATACGTGCCTTTCCTGAGAGCCCAGTATTAGATTGCGACGCACCACTGGATGTTTACTGTAACCCCTGGAGCTTCATATTGACGATGAAACACAGAAATTGCATCTGGATTGAATATAGTTGGCACAATGCCGACTTACGTCCAGGGGGAGCAATGCTTCAAACAGTCTGTATACGTGCCTTTCCTGAGAGCCCAGTATTAGATTGCGACGCAACACTGGGTGTTTACTGTAAGCCCTGGAGCTTCATATTGACGATGAAACACAGAAATTGCATCGGGATTGAATATAGTAGGCACAATGCCGACTTACGTCCAGGGGGAGCAATGCTTAAAACAGTCTGTATACGTGCCGTTACTGAGAGGCCAGTATTAGATTGCGACGCACCACTGGTTGTTTACTGTAACCCTTGGAGCTTCATATTGACGATGAAACACAGAAATTGCATCGGGATTGAATATAGTTCGCACAATGCCGACTTACGTCCTGGGGGAGCAATGCTTAAAACAGTCTGTATACGTGCCGTTACTGAGAGGCCAGTATTAGATTGCGACGCATCACTGGGTGTTTGCTGTAACCCTTGGAGCTTCATATTGACGATGAAACACAGATATTCCATCGGGATTGAATTTAGTTGGCACAATGACGACTTACGTCCAGGGGGAGCAATGCTTCAAACAGTCTGTTACGTGCCGTTACTGAGAGGCCATTGTTAGATTGCGACGAACCAGTGGGTGTTTACTGTAACCCTTGGAACTTCATATTGCCGATGAAACACAGAAATTGCATCGGGATTGAATATAGTTGGCACAATGCCGACTTACGTCCAGAGGGAGCAGTGCTTCTAACAGTCTGTATACGTGCCGTTACTAAGAGGCCAGTAATAGATTGCAACGCACCACAGGGTGTTCACAGTAACCCTTGGAACATCATATTGACGATGAAACACAGAAATTGCATCTGGATTGAATATAGTTGGCACAATGCCGACTTACGTCCAGGGGGAGCAATGCTTCAAACAGTCTGTATACGTGCCGTTACTGAGAGGCCAGTATTAGATTGCGACGCACCACTGGGTGTTTACTGTAACCCTTGGAGCTTCATATTGACGATGAAACACAGAAATTGCATCGGGATTGAATTAAGTTGGCACAATGCCGACTTACGTCCAGGGGAACAATGCTTCAAACAGTCTGTTACATGCCGTTACTGAGAGGCCAGTGTTAGATTGCGACGAACCAGTGGGTGTTTACTGTAACCCTTGGAGCTTCATATTGACGATGAAACACAGAAATTGCATCTGGATTGAATATAGTTGGCACAATGCCGACTTACGTCCAGGGGGAGCAATGCTTCAAACAGTCTGTATACGTGCCTTTCCTGAGAGCCCAGTATTAGATTGCGACGCACCACTGGGTGTTTACTGTAACCTCTGGAGTTTCATATTGACGATGAAACACATAAATTGCATCGGGATTGAATATAGTAGGCACAATGCCGACTTACGTCCAGGGGGAGCAATGCTTAAAACAGTCTGTATACGTGCCGTTACTGAGAGGCCAGTATTAGATTGCGACGCACCACTGGTTGTTTACTGTAACCCTTGGAGCTTCATATTGACGATGAAACACAGAAATTGCATCGGGATTGAATATAGTTTGCACAATGCCGACTTACGTCCTGGGGGAGCAATGTTTAAAACAGTCTGTATACGTGCCGTTACTGAGAGGCCATTATTAGATTGCGACGAACCAGTGGGTGTTTACTGTAACCCTTGGAGCTTCATATTGACGATGAAACACAGTAATTGCATCGGGATTAAATATAGTAGGCACAATGCCGACTTACGTCCAGTGGGAGTAATGCTTCAAACAGTCTGTATATGTGCCGTTACTGAGAGGCCAGTATTAGATTGCGACGAACCAGTGGGTGTTTACTGTAACCCTTGGAGCTTCATATTGACGAGGAAACACAGAAACTGCATCGGGATTGAATATAGTTGGCACAATGCCGACTTACGTCCAGGGGGAGCAATGCTTCAAACAGTCTGTATACGTGCCGTTACTGAGAGGCCAGTATTAGATAGCGACGCACCATTGAGTGTTTACTGTGTCCCTTGGTACTTCATATTGACGATGATACACAGTAATTGCATCGGGATTGAATATAGTAGGCACAATGCCGACTTACGGCCAGTGGGAGTAATGCTTCAAACAGTCTGTATATGTGCCGTTACTGAGAGGTCAGTATTAGATTGCGACGCACCACTGGGTGTTTACTGTAACCCTTGGAGCTTCATATTGACGACGAAACACAGAAATGGCATCGGGATTGAATATAGTAGGCACAATGCCGACTTACGTCCAGGGGGAGCAATGCTTCAAACAGTCTGTATACGTGCCGTTACTGAGAGGCCAGTTTTAGATTGCGACGCACCACTGGGTGTTTACTGTAACCGTTGGAGCTTCATATTGACGATGAATCACAGAAATTGCACCGGGATTGAATATAGTATTCACAATACCTACTTACGTCCATGGGGAGCAATGCTTCAAACAGTCTGTATATGTGTCGTTACTGAGAGGCCAGTATTAGATTGCGACGCACCACTGGGTGTTTACTGTAACCCTTGGAGCTTCATATTGACGATGAAACACTGAAATTGCATCTGGATTGAATATAGATGGCACAATGCCGACTTACGTACAGGGGGTGCAATGCTTCAAACAGTCTGTATGCGTGCCGTTACTGAGAGGCAAGTATTAGATTGCGACGCACCACTGGGTGTTTACTGTAACCCTTGGAGCTTCATATTGACCATGAAACACAGAAATTGCATCGGGATTGAATATAGTAGGCACAATGCCAACTTTCGTCCAGGGGGAGCAATGCCTCAAACAGTCTGTGTACGTGCCGTTACAAAGAGGCCAGTATTAGATTGCGACGCACCAGTGGGTGTTTACTGTAACCCTTGGAACTTCATATTGACGATGAAACACAGAAATTGCATCGGGACTGAATATAGTTGGCACAATGCCGACTTACGCCCAGAGGGAGAAATGCTTCAAACAGTCTGTATACGTGCCGTTACTGAGAGGACAGTATTAGATTGCGACGCACCACAGGGTGTTTACTGTAACCCTTGGAGCTTCATATTGTCAATAAAACACAGAAATTGCATCGGGATTGAATATAGTAGGCACAATGCCGACTTACGTCCAGGGGGAGCAATGCTTAAAAGAGTCTCTATACGTGCACTTACTGAGAGGACAGTATTACACTCCTGGAAATTGAAATAAGAACACCGTGAATTCATTGTCCCAGGAAGGCGAAACTTTATTGACACATTCCTGGGGTCAGATACATCACATGATCACACTGACAGAACCACAGGCACATAGACACAGGCAACAGAGCATGCACAATGTCGGCACTAGTACAGTGTATATCCACCTTTCGCAGCAATGCAGGCTGCTATTCTCCCATGGAGACGATCGTAGAGATGCTGGATATAGTCCTGTGGAACGGCTTGCCATGCCATTTCCACCTGGCGCCTCAGTTGGACCAGCGTTCGTGCTGGACGTGCAGACCGCGTGAGACGACGCTTCATCCAGTCCCAAACATGCTCAATGGGGGACAGATCCGGAGATCTTGCTGGCCAGGGTAGTTGACTTACACCTTCTACAGCACGTTGGGTGGCACGGGATACATGCGGACGTGCACTGTCCTGTTGGAACAGCAAGTTCCCTTGCCGGTCTAGGAATGGTAGAACGATGGGTTCGATGACGGTTTGGATGTACCGTGCACTATTCAGTGTCCCCTCGACGATCACCAGTGGTGTACGGCCAGTGTAGGAGATCGCTCCCCACACCATGATGCCGGGTGTTGGCCCTGTGTGCCTCGGTCGTATGCAGTCCTGATTGTGGCGCTCACCTGCACGGCGCCAAACACGCATACGACCATCATTGGCACCAAGGCAGAAGCGACTCTCATCGCTGAAGACGACACGTCTCCATTCGTCCCTCCATTCACGCCTGTCGCGACACCACTGGAGGCGGGCTGCACGATGTTGGGGCGTGAGCGGAAGACGGCCTAACGGTGTGCGGGACCGTAGCCCAGCTTCATAGAGACGGTTGCGAATGGTCCTCGCCGATACCCCAGGAGCAACAGTGTCCCTAATTTGCTGGGAAGTGGCGGTGCGGTCCCCTACGGCACTGCGTAGGATCCTACGGTCTTGGCGTGCATCCGTGCGTCGCTGCGGTCCGGTCCCAGGTCGACGGGCACGTGCACCTTCCGCCGACCACTGGCGACAACATCGATGTACTGTGGAGACCTCACGCCCCACGTGTTGAGCAATTCGGCGGTACGTCCACCCGGCCTCCCGCATGCCCACTATACGCCCTCGCTCAAAGTCCGTCAACTGCACATACGGTTCACGTCCACGCTGTCGCGGCATGCTACCATTGTTAAAGATTGCGATGGAGCTCCGTATGCCACGGCAAACTGGCTGACACTGACGGCGGCGGTGCACAAATGCTGCGCAGCTAGCGCCATTCGACGGCCAACACCGCGGTTCCTGGTGTGTCCGCTGTGCCGTGCGTGTGATCATTGCTTGTACAGCCCTCTCGCAGTGTCCGGAGCAAGTATGGTGGGTCTGACACACCGGTGTCAATGTGTTCTTTTTTCCATTTCCAGGAGTGTAGATTGCGACGCACCACTGGGTGTTTACTGTAACCCTTCGAACTTCATATTGATGATGAAACCGAGAAATTGCATCGGGTTTGAATATAGTAGTAACAATGCCGACTTACGTCCAGTGGGAGTAATGCTTCAAACAGTCTGTATATGTGCCGTAACTGAGAGGTCAGTATTAGATTGCGACGCACAACTTGGTGATTACTGTAACCCTTGGAGCTTCATATTGACGATGAAACACAGAAATTGCATCAGGATTGAATATAGTAGGCACAATGCCGACTTACGGCCAGGGGGAGCAATGCTTCAAACAGTCTGTATATGTGCTATTACTGAGAGGTCAGTATTAGATTGCGACGCACCACTGTGTGTTTACTGTAACCCTTGGAGCTTCATATTGACGATGAAACACAGAAATAGCATCGGGACTGAATATAGTAGGCACAATGCCGACTTACGTCCAGGGGGAGCAATGCTTAAAACAGTCTGTATACGTGCCGTTACTAAGAGGCCAGTATTAGATTGCGCCGCACCACAGGGTGTTTACTGTAACCCTTGGAACTTCATATTGACGATGAACCACAGAAATTGGATCGGGATTGAATATAGTAGGCACAATGCCGACTTACGTCCAGGGGGAGCACTGCTTCAAACAGTCTGTATACGTGCCGATACTAAGAGGCCAGTATTACATTGCGACGCACCACTGGGTGTCTACTGTAACCCTTCGAACTTCATATTGATGATGAAACAGAGAAATTGCATCGGGAATGAATATAGTAGTCACAATGCCGACTTACGTCCAGTGGGAGTAATGCTTCAAACAGTCTGTATATGTGCCGGTACTGAGAGGTCAGTATTAGATTGCGACGCACAACTGGGTGTTTACTGTAACCCTTGGAGCTTCATATTGACGATGAAACACAGAAATTGCATCGGGATTGAATATAGTAGGCACAATGCCGACTTACGTCCAGGGGGAGCAATGCTTAAAACAGTCTGTATACGTGCCGTTACTGAGGGGCCAGTATTAGAATGCGACGCACCACTGGTTGTTTACTGTAACCCTTGGAGCTTCATATTGACGATGAAACACAGAAATTGCATCGGGATATAATATAGTAGGCACAATGCCGACTTACGTCCAGGGGGAGGAATACTTCAAACAGTCTGTATACGTGCCGTTACTGAGAGGCCAGTATTAGATTGCGACGCACAACTGGGTGTTTACTGTAACCCTTGGAGCTTCATATTGACGATGAAACACAGAAATTGGATCGGGATTGAATATAGTTGGCACAATGCTGACTTACGTCCAGGGGGAGCAATGCTTCAAATAATTTCTATACGTGCCGTTACTGAGAGGCCAGTATTAGATTGCGACGCACCAGTGGGTGTTTACTGTAACCCTTGGAGCTTCATATTGACGATGAAACATAGAAATTGCATCGGGATTGAATATAGTAGGCACAATGCCGACTCACGTCCAGGGGGAGCAATGCTTCAAACAGTCTGTATACCTGCCGTTACTAAGAGGCCAGTATTAGATTGCGACGCACCACTGGGTGATTACTGTAACCCTTGGAGCTTCATATTGACGATGAAACACAGAAATTGCATCGGGATTGAATATAGTAGGCACAATGCCGACTTACGTCCAGGGGGAGGAATACTTCAAACAGTCTGTATACGTGCCGTTACTGAGAGGCCAGTATTAGATTGCGACGCACAACTGGGTGTTTACTGTAACCCTTGGAGCTTCATATTGACGATGAACCACAGAAATTGGATCGGGATTGAATATAGTAGGCACAATGCCGACTTACGTCCAGGGGGAGCACTGCTTCAAACAGTCTGTATACGTGCCGATACTAAGAGGCCAGTATTACATTGCGACGCACCACTGGGTGTCTACTGTAACCCTTCGAACTTCATATTGATGATGAAACAGAGAAATTGCATCGGGAATGAATATAGTAGTCACAATGCCGACTTACGTCCAGTGGGAGTAATGCTTCAAACAGTCTGTATATGTGCCGGTACTGAGAGGTCAGTATTAGATTGCGACGCACAACTGGGTGTTTACTGTAACCCTTGGAGCTTCATATTGACGATGAAACACAGAAATTGCATCGGGATTGAATATAGTAGGCACAATGCCGACTTACGTCCAGGGGGAGCAATGCTTAAAACAGTCTGTATACGTGCCGTTACTGAGGGGCCAGTATTAGAATGCGACGCACCACTGGTTGTTTACTGTAACCCTTGGAGCTTCATATTGACGATGAAACACAGAAATTGCATCGGGATATAATATAGTAGGCACAATGCCGACTTACGTCCAGGGGGAGGAATACTTCAAACAGTCTGTATACGTGCCGTTACTGAGAGGCCAGTATTAGATTGCGACGCACAACTGGGTGTTTACTGTAACCCTTGGAGCTTCATATTGACGATGAAACACAGAAATTGGATCGGGATTGAATATAGTTGGCACAATGCTGACTTACGTCCAGGGGGAGCAATGCTTCAAATAATTTCTATACGTGCCGTTACTGAGAGGCCAGTATTAGATTGCGACGCACCAGTGGGTGTTTACTGTAACCCTTGGAGCTTCATATTGACGATGAAACATAGAAATTGCATCGGGATTGAATATAGTAGGCACAATGCCGACTCACGTCCAGGGGGAGCAATGCTTCAAACAGTCTGTATACCTGCCGTTACTAAGAGGCCAGTATTAGATTGCGACGCACCACTGGGTGATTACTGTAACCCTTGGAGCTTCATATTGACGATGAAACACAGAAATTGCATCGGGATTGAATATAGTAGGCACAATGCCGACTTACGTCCAGGGGGAGGAATACTTCAAACAGTCTGTATACGTGCCGTTACTGAGAGGCCAGTATTAGATTGCGACGCACAACTGGGTGTTTACTGTAACCCTTGGAGCTTCATATTGACGATGAAACACAGAAATTGCATCGGGATTGAATATAGTTGGCACAATGCCGACTTACGTCCAGGGGGAGCAATGCTTCAAATAATCTGAATACGTGCCGTTACTGAGAGGCCAGTATTAGATTGCAACGCACCAGTGGGTGTTTACTGTAACCCTTGGAGCTTCATAATGACGATGAAACATAGAAATTGCATCGGGATTGAATATAGTAGGCACAATGCCGACTCACGTCCAGGGGGAGCAATGCTTCAAACAGTCTGTATACGTGCCGTTCCTAAGAGGACAGTATTAGATTGCGACGCACACCACTGGGTGTTTACTGTAACCCTTGGAGCCTCATATTGACCATGAAACACAGAAAATGCATCGGCATTGAATATAGTAGGCACAATGCCGACTTACGTCCAGGGGGAGCAATGCTTCAAACAGTCTGTATACGTGCCGTTACTGAGAGGCCAGTATTAGATTGCGACGCACCACTGGGTGTTTACTGTAACCCTTGGAGCTTCATATTGACGATGAAACACAGAAAGTGCATCGGTTCGAATATAGTTGGCACAATGCCAACTTAAGTCCAGGGGGAGCAATGCTTCAAACAGTCTATTTACATGCCGTTACTGAGAGGCCAGTATTAGATTGCGACGCACCACTGGGTGATTACTGTAACCCTTGGAGCTTCATATTGACGATGAATCACAGAAATTGCATCGGGATTGAATATAGTAGGCACAATGCCGACTTATGTCCAGGGGGAGCAATGCTTAAAACAGTCTGTATACGTGCCGTTACTGAGGGGCCAGTATTAGAATGCGACGCACAACTGGTTGTTTACTGTAACCCTTGGGGCTTCATATTGACGATGAAACACAGAAATTGCATCGGGATTGAATATAGTAGGCACAATGCCGACTTACGTCCAGGGGGAGGAATACTTCAAACAGTCTGTACACGTGCCGTTACTGAGAGGCCAGTATTAGATTGCGACGCACAACTGGGTGTTTACTGTAACCCTTGGAGCTTCATATTGACGATGAAACACAGAAATTGCATCGGGATTGAATATAGTTGGCACAATGCCGACTTACGTCCAGGGGAGCAATGCTTCAGATAATCTGTATACGTGCCGTTACTGAGAGGCCAGTATTAGATTGCGACGCACCAGTGGGTGTTTACTGTAACCCTTGGAGCTTCATATTGACGATGAAACATAGAAATTGCATCGGGATTGAATATAGTAGGCACAATGCCGACTCACGTCCAGGGGGAGCAATGCTTCAAACAGTCTGTATACGTGCCGTTACTAAGAGGCCAGTATTAGATTGCTACGCACACCACTGGGTGTTTACTGTAACCCTTGGAGCCTCATATTGACCACGAAACACAGAAATTGCATCGGCATTGAATATGGTAGGCACAATGCCGACTTACGTCCAGGGGGAGCAATGCTTCAAACAGTCTGCATACGTTCCGTTACTGAGAGGCCAGTATTAGATTGCGATGCACCACTGGGTGTTTACTGTAACCCTTGGAGCTTCATATTGACGATGAAACAGAGAAATTGCATCGGGATTGAATATAGTTGGCACAATGCCGACTTACGTCCAGGGGGAGCAATGCTTCAAATAATCTGAATATGTGCCGTTACTGAGAGACCAGTATTAGATTGCGACGCACCAGTGGGTGTTTACTGTAACCCTTGGAGCTTCATATTGATGATGAAACATAGAAATTGCATCGGGATTGAATATAGTAGGCACAATGCCGACTCACGTCCAGGGGGAGCAATGCTTCAAACAGTCTGTATACGTGCCGTTCCTAAGAGGCCAGTATTAGATTGCGACGCACACCACTCGGTGTTTACTGTAACCCTTGGAGCCTCATATTGACCATGAAACACAGAAATGGCATCGGCATTGAATATAGTAGGCACAATGCCGACTTACGTCCAGGGGGAGCAATGCTTCAAACAGTCTGTATACGTGCCGTTACTGAGAGGCCAGTATTAGATTGCGACGCACCACTGGGTGTTTACTGTAACCCTTGGAGCTTCATATTGACGATGAAACACAGAAATTGCATCGGTTCGAATATAGTTGGCACAATGCCGACTTAAGTCCAGGGGGAGCAATGCTTCAAACAGTCTATTTACATGCCGTTACTGAGAGGCCAGTATTAGATTGCGACGCACCACTGGGTGTTTACTGTAACCCTTGGAGCTTCATATTGACCATGAAACACAGAAATTGCATCGGCACTGAATATAGTAGGCACAATGCCAACTTATCTCCAGGGGGAGCAATGCTTCAAACAATCTGTAGACGTGCCGTTACTAAGAGGCCAGTATTAGATTTCGACGCACCACTGGGTGCTTACTGTAACCCATCGAACTTCATATTGACGATGAAACAGAGAAATTGCATCGGGATTGAATATAGTAGGCACAATGCCGACTTACGTCCAGTGGCAGTAATGCTTCAAACAGTCTGTATATGTGCCGTTACTGAGAGGTCAGTATTAGATTGCGACGCACAACTGGGTGTTTACTGTAACCCTTGGAGCTTCATATTGACGATGAAACACAGAAATTGCATCGGGATTGAATATAGTAGGCACAACGCCGACTTACGTCCAGGGGGAGGAATACTTCAAACAGTCTGTATACGTGCTGTTACTGAGAGGCCAGTATTAGATTGCGACGCACAACTGGGTGTTTACTGTAACCCTTGGAGCTTTATATTGACGATGAAACACAGAAATTGCATCGGGATTGAATATAGTTGGCACAATGCCGACTTACGTCCAGGGGGAGCAATGCTTTAAATAATCTGTATACGTGCCGTTACTGAGAGGCCAGTATTAGATTGCGACGCACCAGTGGGTGTTTACTGTAACCCTTGGAGCTTCATATTGACGATGAAACATAGAAATTGCATCGGGATTGAATATAGTAGGCACAATGCCGACTCACGTCCAGGGGGAGCAATGCTTCAAACAGTCTGTATACGTGCCGTTACTAAGAGGCCAGTATTAGATTGCGACGCACCACTGGGTGTTTACTGTAACCTTGGAGCTTCATATTGACGATGAAACACAGAAAATGCATCGGGATTGAATATAGTTGGCACAATGCGGTCTTACGTCCAGGGGGAGCAATGCTTCAAACAGTCTGTGTGCGTGCCGTTACATAGACGCCAGAATTAGATTACGACGCACCACTGGGTGTTTACTGTAACCCTTGGAGGTTCATATTGACCATGAAACACTGAAATAGCATCGGCATTGAATATAGCAGGCACAATGCCAACCTACCTCCAGGGGGAGCAATGCTTCAAACAGTCTGTATACGTGCCGTTACTAAGAGGCCAGTATTAGATTTCGACGCACCACTGGGTGTTTACTGTAACCCTTCGAACTTCATATTGACGATGAAACAGAGAAATTGCATCGGGATTGAATATAGTAGGCACAATGACGACTTACGTCAAGTGGGAGTAATGCTTCCAACAGTCTGTATATGTGCCGTTACTGAGAGGTCAGTATTAGATTGCGACGCACAACTGGGTGTTTACTGTAACCCTTGGAGCTTCATATTGACGATGAAACACAGAAATTGCATCGGGATTGAATATAGTAGGCACAATGCCGACTTACGTCCAGGGGGAACAATGCTTAAAACAGTCTGTATTCGTGCCGTTGCTGAGAGGCCACTATTAGATTGCGACGCACCACTGGTTGATTACTGTAACCCTTGGAGCTTCATATTGACGATGAAACACAGAAATTGCATCGGTTTGAATATAGTTGGCACAATGCCGACTTACGTCCAGGGGGAGCAATGCTTCAAACAGTCTGTATGCGTGCCGTTACTGAGAGGCAAGTATTAGATTGCGACGCACCACTGGGTGTTTACTGTAACCCTTGGAGCTTCATATTGACCATGAAACACAGAAATTGCATCGGGATTGAATATTGTAGGCACAATGCCAACTTATGTCCAGAGGGAGCAATGCCTCAAACAGTCTGTATACATGCCGTTACTGAGAGGCCAGTATTAGATTACGACGCACCGCAGGGTGTTTTCTGTAACCCTTGGAGATTCATATTGACAATGAAACACAGAAATTGCATCGGGATTGAATATAGTAGGCACAATGCCAACTTACGTCCAGGGGGAGCAATGCTTAAAACAGTCTCTATACGTGCCGTTACTGAGAGGCCAGTATTAGATTGCGACGCACCACTGGGTGTTTACTGTAACCCTTGGAGCTTCATATTGACGATGAAACACAGAAATTGCATCGGGATTGAATATAGTTGGCACTATGCCGACTTACGTCCAGGGGGAGCAATTCTTCAAACAGTCTGTATGCGTGCCGTTACTGAGAGGCCAGGATTAGATTGCGACGCACCACGGGGTGTTTACTGTAACCCTTGCAGCCTCATATTGACCATGAAACACAGAAATTGCATCGGCACTGAATATAGTAGGCACAATGGCAACTTATCTCCAGGGGGAGCAATGCTTCAAACAGTATGTATACGTGCCGTTACTAAGAGGCCAGTATTAGATTTCAACGCACCACTGGGTGTTTACTGTAACCCTTGGAACTTCAAATTGACCATGAAACAGAGAAATTGCATCGGGATTGAATATAGTAGGCACAATGCCGACTTACGTCCAGTGGGAGTAATGCTTCAAACAGTCTGTATATGTTCCGTTACTGAGAGGTCAGTATTAGATTGCGACGCACAACTGGGTGTTTACTGTAACCCTTGGAGCTTCATATTGACGATGAAACACAGAAATTGCATCGGGATTGAATATAGTAGGCACAATGCCGACTACCGTCCAGGGGGAGAAATGCTTAAAACAGTCTGTCTACGTGCCGTTACTGAGAGGCCAGTATTAGATTGCGACGCACCACTGGTTGTTTACTGTAACCCTTGGAGCTTCATATTGACGATGAATCACAGAAATTGCATCGGGATTGAATATAGTAGGCACAATGCCGACTTACGTCCAGGGGGAGGAATGCTCAAACAGTGTGTATACGTGCCGTTATTGAGAGGCCAGTATTAGATTGCGACGCACAACTGGGTGTTTACTGTAACCCTTGGAGCTTCATATTGACGATGAAACACAGAAATTGCATCCGGATTGAATATAGTTGGCACAAGGCCGACTTACGTCCAGGGGGAGCAATGCTTCAAACAGTCTGTATGCGTGCCGTTACTGAGAGGAAAGTATTAAATTGCGACGCACCACTGGGTGTTTACTGTAACCCTTGGAGCTTCATATTGACCATGAAACACAGAAATTGCATCGGGATTGAATATAGTAGGCACAATGCCAACTTACGTCCAGGGGGAGCAATGCCTCAAACAGTCTGTATACGTGCCGTTACAAAGAGGCCAGTATTAGATTGCGACGCACCACAGGGTGTTTACTGTAACCCTTGGAGTTTCATATTGACAATGAAACACAGAAATTGCATCGGGATTGAGTACAGTAGGCACAATGCCAACTTACGTCCAGGGGGAGCAATGCTTAAAACAGTCTGTATACGTGCCGTTACTGAGAGGCCAGTATTAGATTGCGACGCACCACTGGGTGTTTACTGTGACCCTTGGAGCTTCATATTGACGATGAAACACAGAAATTGCATCGGGATTGAATATAGTTGGCACAATGCCGACTTACGTCCAGGGGGAGCAATGCTTCAAACAGTCTGTATGCGTGCCGTTACTGAGAGGCCAGAATTAGATTGCGACGCACCACTGGGTGTTTACTGTAACCCTTGGAGCCTCATATTGACCATGAAACACTGAAATTGCATCGGCATTGAATATAGTAGGCACAATGCCAACCTATCTCCAGGGGGAGCAATGCTTCAAACAGTCTGTATACGTGCCGTTACTAAGAGGCCAGTATTAGATTTCGACGCACCACTGGGTGTTTACTGTAACCCTTGGAACTTCATGTTGACGATGAAACAGAGAAATTGCATCGGGATTGAATATGGTAGGCATAATTCCGACTTACGTCCAGTGGGAGTAATGCTTCAGACAGACTGTATATGTGCCGTTACTGAGAGGTCAGTATTAGATTGCGACGCACAACTGGGTGTTTACTGTAACCCTTGGAGCTTCATATTGACGATGAAACACAGAAATTGCATCGGGATTGAATATAGTAGGCACAATGCCGACTTACGTCCAGGGGGAGGAATACTTCAAACAGTCTGTATACGTGCCGTTACTGAGAGGCCAGTATTAGATTGCGACGCACAACTGGGTGTTTACTGTAACCCTTGGAGCTTCATATTGACGATGAAACACAGAAATTGCATCGGGATTGAATATAGTAAGCACAATGCCGACTTACGTCCAGGGGGAGCAATGCTTCAAATAATCTGTATACGTGCCGTTACTGAGAGGCCAGTATTAGATTGCGACGCACCTGTGGGTGTTTACTGTAACCCTTGGAGCTTCATATTGACGATGAAACATAGAAATTGCATCGGGATTGAATATAGTAGGCACAATGCCGACTCACGTCCAGGGGGAGCAATGCTTCAAACAGTCTGTATACGTGCCGTTACTAAGAGGCCAGTATTAGATTTCGACGCACCTATTGGTGTTTACTGTAACCCTTGGAACTTCATTTTGACGTTGAAACAGAGAAATTGCATCGGGATTGAATATAGTAGGCACAATGCCGACTTACGTCCAGTGGGAGTTATGCTTCAAACAGTCTGTATATGTGCCGTTACTGAGAGGTCAGTATTAGATTGCGACGCACAACTGGGTGTTTACTGTAACCCTTGGAGCTTCATATTGACGATGAAACACAGAAATTGCATCGGGATTGAATATAGTAGGCACAATGCCGACTTACGTCCAGGGGGAGGAATACTTCAAACAGTCTGTATACGTGCCGTGACTAAGAGGCCAGTAAAAGATGGCGACGCACAACTGGGTGTTTACTGTAACCCTAGGAGATTCAAATTGACGATGAAACACAGAAATTGCATCGGGATTGAATATAGTAGGCACAATGCCAACTTACGTCCAGGGGGAGCAATGCCTCAAACAGTCTGTATACGTGCCGTTACAAAGAGGCCAGTATTAGACTGCGACGCACCACAGGGTGTTTACTGTAACCCTTGGAGTTTCATATTGACAATGAAACACAGAAATTGCATCGGGATTGAATACAGTAGGCACAATGCCAACTTACGTCCAGGGGGAGCAATGCTTAAAACAGTCTGTATACGTGCCGTTACTGAGAGGCCAGTATTAGATTGCGACGCACCACTGGGTGTTTACTGTGACCCTTGGAGCTTCATATTGACGATGAAACACAGAAATTGCATCGGGATTGAATATAGTTGGCACAATGCCGACTTACGTCCAGGGGGAGCAATGCTTCAAACAGTCTGTATGCGTGCCGTTACTGGGAGGCCAGAATTAGATTGCGACGCACCACTGGGTGTTTACTGTAACCCTTGGAGCTTCACATTGACCATGAAACACTGAAATTGCATCGGCATTGAATATAGTAGGCACAATCCCAACCTATCTCCAGGGGGAGCAATGCTTCAAACAGTCTGCTTACGTGCCGTTACTAAGAGGCCAGTATTAGATTTCGACGCACCACTGGGTGTTTACTGTAACCCTTGGAACTTCATGTTGACGATGAAACAGAGAAATTGCATCGGGATTGATTATAGTAGGCATAATTCCGACTTACGTCCAGTGGGAGTAATGCTTCAGACAGACTGTATATGTGCCGTTACTGAGAGGTCAGTATTAGATTGCGACGCACAACTGGGTGTTTACTGTAACCCTTGGAGCTTCATATTGACGATGAAACACAGAAATTGCATCGGGATTGAATATAGTAGACACATGCCGACTTACGTCCAGGGGGAGCAATGCTTAAAACAGTCTGTATATGTTCCGTTACTGAGAGGCCAGTATTAGATTGCGACGCACCACTGGTTGTTTACTGTAACCCTTGGAGCTTCATATTGACGATGAAACACAGAAATTGCATCGGGATTGAATATAGTAGGCACAATGCCGACTTACGTCCAGGGTGAGGAATACTTCAAACAGTCTGTATACGTGCCGTTACTGAGAGGCCAGTATTAGATTGCGACGCACAACTGGGTGTTTACTGTAACCCTTGGAGCTTCATATTGACGATGAAACACAGAAATTGCATCGGGATTGAATATAGTAAGCACAATGCCGACTTACGACCAGGGTGAGCAATGCTTCAAATAATCTGTATACGTGCCGTTACTGAGAGGCCAGTATTAGATTGCGACGCACCTGTGGGTGTTTACTGTAACCCTTGGAGCTTCATATTGACGATGAAACATAGAAATTGCATCGGGATTGAATATAGTAGGCACAATGCCGACTCACGTCCAGGGGGAGCAATGCTTCAAACAGTCTGTATACGTGCCGTTACTAAGAGGCCAGTATTAGATTTCGACGCACCTATTGGTGTTTACTGTAACCCTTGGAACTTCATTTTGACGTTGAAACAGAGAAATTGCATCGGGATTGAATATAGTAGGCACAATGCCGACTTACGTCCAGTGGGAGTTATGCTTCAAACAGTCTGTATATGTGCCGTTACTGAGAGGTCAGTATTAGATTGCGACGCACAACTGGGTGTTTACTGTAACCCTTGGAGCTTCATATTGACGATGAAACACAGAAATTGCATCGGGATTGAATATAGTAGGCACAATGCCGACTTACGTCCAGGGGGAGGAATACTTCAAACAGTCTGTATACGTGCCGTGACTAAGAGGCCAGTATCAGATTGCGACGCACCACTGGGTGTTTACTGTAACCCTAGGAGATTCAAATTGACGATGAAACACAGAAATTGCATCGGGATTGAATATAGTAGGCACAATGCCGACTTACGTCCAGGGAGAACAATGCTTCAAACAGTCTGTATACGTGCCGTTACTGAGAGGCCAGTATTAGATTGCGACGCACCACTGGGTGTTAACTGTAACCCTTGGAGCTTGATATTGACGATGAAACACAGAAATTGCATCGGTTTGAATATAGTTGGCACAATGGCGACTTAAGTCCAGGGGGAGCAATGCTTCAAACAGTCTATATACATGCCGTTACTGAGAGGCCAGTATTAGATTGCGACGCACCACTTGGTGTTTACTGTAACCCTTGGAGCTTCATACTGACGATGAAACACAGAAATTGCATCGGGATTGAATATAGTTGGCACAATGCCGACTTACGTTCAGGGGGAGCAATGCTTCAAACAATCTATTTACATGCCGTTACTGAGAGGCCAGTATTAGATTGCGACGCACCACTGGGTGTTTACTGTAACCCTTGGAGCTTCATATTGACCATGAAACACAGAAATTGCATCGGCATTGAATATAGTAGGCACAATGCCAACTTATCTCCAGGAAGAGCAATGCTTCAAACAGTCTGTATACGTGCCGTTACTAAGAGGCCAGTATTAGATTGCGACGCACCACTGGGTGTTTACTGTAACCCTTGGAGCTTCATATTGACGATGAAACACAGAAATTGCATGCGTTCGAATATAGTTGGCACAATGCCGACTTAAGTCCAGGGGGAGCAATGCTTCAAACAGTCTATTTACATGCCGTTACTGAGAGGCCAGTATTAGATTGCGACGCACCACTGGGTGTTTACTGTAACCCTTGGAGCTCCATATTGACCATGAAACACAGAAATTGCATCGGCATTGAATATAGTAGGCACAATGCCAACTTATCTCCAAAGGGAGCAACGCTTCAAACAGTCTGTATATGTGCCGTTACTAAGAGGCCAGTATTAGATTTCGACGCACCACTGGGTGTTTACTGTAACCCTTGGAAATTCATATTGACGATGAAACAGAGAAATTGCATCGGGATTGAATATAGTAGGCACAATGCCGACTTACGTCCAGTGGGAGTGATGCTTCAAACAGTCTGTATATGTGCCGTTACTGAGAGGTCAGTATTAGATTGCGACGCAAAACTGGGTGTTTACTGTAACCCTTGGAACTTCATTTTGACGTTGAAACAGAGAAATTGCATCGGGATTGAATATAGTAGGCACAATGCCGACTTACGTCCAGTGGGAGTTATGCTTCAAACAGTCTGTATATGTGCCGTTACTGAGAGGTCAGTATTAGATTGCGACGCACAACTGGGTGTTTACTGTAACCCTTGGAGCTTCATATTGACGATGAAACACAGAAATTGCATCGGGATTGAATATAGTAGGCACAATGCCGACTTACGTCCAGGGGGAGGAATACTTCAAACAGTCTGTATACGTGCCGTGACTAAGAGGCCAGTATCAGATTGCGACGCACCACTGGGTGTTTACTGTAACCCTAGGAGATTCAAATTGACGATGAAACACAGAAATTGCATCGGGATTGAATATAGTAGGCACAATGCCGACTTACGTCCAGGGAGAACAATGCTTCAAACAGTCTGTATACGTGCCGTTACTGAGAGGCCAGTATTAGATTGCGACGCACCACTGGGTGTTAACTGTAACCCTTGGAGCTTGATATTGACGATGAAACACAGAAATTGCATCGGTTTGAATATAGTTGGCACAATGGCGACTTAAGTCCAGGGGGAGCAATGCTTCAAACAGTCTATATACATGCCGTTACTGAGAGGCCAGTATTAGATTGCGACGCACCACTTGGTGTTTACTGTAACCCTTGGAGCTTCATACTGACGATGAAACACAGAAATTGCATCGGGATTGAATATAGTTGGCACAATGCCGACTTACGTTCAGGGGGAGCAATGCTTCAAACAATCTATTTACATGCCGTTACTGAGAGGCCAGTATTAGATTGCGACGCACCACTGGGTGTTTACTGTAACCCTTGGAGCTTCATATTGACCATGAAACACAGAAATTGCATCGGCATTGAATATAGTAGGCACAATGCCAACTTATCTCCAGGAAGAGCAATGCTTCAAACAGTCTGTATACGTGCCGTTACTAAGAGGCCAGTATTAGATTGCGACGCACCACTGGGTGTTTACTGTAACCCTTGGAGCTTCATATTGACGATGAAACACAGAAATTGCATGCGTTCGAATATAGTTGGCACAATGCCGACTTAAGTCCAGGGGGAGCAATGCTTCAAACAGTCTATTTACATGCCGTTACTGAGAGGCCAGTATTAGATTGCGACGCACCACTGGGTGTTTACTGTAACCCTTGGAGCTCCATATTGACCATGAAACACAGAAATTGCATCGGCATTGAATATAGTAGGCACAATGCCAACTTATCTCCAAAGGGAGCAACGCTTCAAACAGTCTGTATATGCGCCGTTACTAAGAGGCCAGTATTAGATTTCGACGCACCACTGGGTGTTTACTGTAACCCTTGGAAATTCATATTGACGATGAAACAGAGAAATTGCATCGGGATTGAATATAGTAGGCACAATGCCGACTTACGTCCAGTGGGAGTGATGCTTCAAACAGTCTGTATATGTGCCGTTACTGAGAGGTCAGTATTAGATTGCGACGCAAAACTGGGTGTTTACTGTAACCCTTGGAGCTTCATATATACGATGAATCACAGAAATTGCATCGGGATTGAATATAGTAGGCACAATGCCGACTTACGTCCAGGAGGAGCAATGCTTAAAACAGTCTGTATACGTGCCGTTACTGAGGGGCCAGTATTAGAATGCGACGCACAACTGGTTGTTTACTGTAACCCTTTGAGCTTCATATTGACGATGAAACACAGAAATTGCATCGGGATTGAATATAGTAGGCACAATGCCGACTTACGTCCAGGGGGAGGAATACTTCAAACAGTCTGTATACGTGCCGTTACTGAGAGGCCAGTATTAGATTGCGACGCACAACTGGGTGTTTACTGTAACCCTTGGAGCTTTATATTGACAATGAAACACAGAAATTGCATCGGGATTGAATATAGTTGGCACAATGCCGACTTACGTCCAGGGGGAGCAATGCTTCAAATAATCTGTATACGTGCCGTTACTCAGAGGCCAGTATTAGATTGCGACGCACCAGTGGGTGTTTACTGTAACCATTGGAGCTTCATATTCACGATGAAACATAGAAATTGCATCGGGATTGAATATAGTAGGCACAATGCCGACTCACGTCCAGGGGGAGCAATGCTTCAAACAGTCTGTATACGTGCCGTTACTAAGAGGCCAGTATTAGATGGCGACGCACCACTGTGTGTCTACTGTAACCCTTGGAGCTTCATATTGACCATGAAACACAGAAATTGCATCGGCATTGAATATAGTAGGCACAACGCCAACTTATCTCCAGGGGGAGCAATGCTTCAAACAGTCTGTATACGTGCCGTTACTAAGAGGCCAGTATTAGATTTCGACGCACCACTGGGTGCTTACTGTAACCCTTGGAACTTCATATTGACGATGAAACAGAGAAATTGCATCGGGATTGAATATAGTAGGCACAATGCCGACTCCCGTGCAGGGGGAGCAATGCTTCAAACAGTCTGTATACGTGCCGTTACTAAGAGGCCAGTATTAGATTTCGGCGCACCACTGGGTGTTTACTGTAGCCCTTGGAACTTCAAATTGACGATGAAACAGAGAAATTGCATCGGGATTGAATATAGTAGGCACAATGCCGACTTACGTCCAGTGGGAGTAATGCTTCAAACAGTCTGTATATGTGCCGTTACTGAGAGGTCAGTATTAGATTGCGACGCACAACTGGGTGTTTACTGTAACCCTTGGAGCTTCATATTGACAATGAAACACAGAAATTGCATCGGGATTGAATATAGTATGCACAATGCCGACTACCGTCCAGGGGGGGCAATGCTTAAAACAGTCTGTATACGTGCCGTTACTGAGAGGCCAGTATTAGATTGCGACGCACCACTGGTTGTTTACTGTAACCCTTGGAGCTTCATATTGACGATGAATCACAGAAATTGCATCGGGATTGAATATAGTAGGCACAATACCGACTTACGTCCAGGGGGAGGAATGCTTCAAACAATGTGTATACGTGCCGTTACTGAGAGGCCAGTATTAGATTGCGAAGCACAACTGGGTGTTTACTGTAACCCTTGGAGCTTCATATTAACGATGAAACACAGAAATTGCATCGGGATTGAATATACTTGGCACAAGGCCGACTTACGTCCAGGGGGAGCAATGCTTCAAACAGTCTGTATGCGTGCCGTTACTGAGAGGCAAGTATTAAATTGCGACGCAACACTGGGTGTTTACTGTAACCCTTGGAGCTTCATATTGACCATGAAACACAGAAATTGCATCGGGATTGAATATAGTAGGCACAATGCCAACTTACGCCCAGGGGGAGCAATGCCTCAAACAGTCTGTATACGTGCCGTTACAAAGAGGCCAGTATTAGATTGCGACACACCACAGGGTGTTTACTGTAACCCTTGGAGTTTCATATTGACAATGAAACACAGAAATTGCATCGGGATTGAATATAGTAGGCACAATGCCAACTTACGTCCAGGGGGAGCAATGCTTAAAACAGTCTGTATACGTGCCGTTACTGAGAGGCCAGTATTAGATTGCGACGCACCACTGGGTGTTTACTGTAACGCTTGGAGCTTCATATTGACGATGAAACACAGAAATTGCATCGGGATTGAATATAGTTGGCACAATGCCGACTTACGTCCAGGGGGAGCAATACTTCAAACAGTCTGTATGCGTGCCGTTACTGAGAGGCCAGAATTAGATTGCGACGCACCACTGGGTGTTTACTGTAACCCTTGGAGCTTCATATTGACCATGAAACACAGAAATTCCATCGGCATTGAATATAGTAGGCACAATGCCAACCTATCTCCAGAGGGAGCAATGCTTCAAACACTCTGTATACGTGCCGTTACTGAGAGGACAGTATTAGATTTCGACGCACCACTGGGTGTATACTGTAACTCTTGGAACTTCATGTTGACGATGAAACAGGGAAATTGCATCGGGATTGAATATAGTAGGCACAATGCCGACTTACGTCCAGGGGGAGGAATACTTCAAACACTATGTATACGTGCCGTTACTGAGAGGCCAGTATTAGATTGCGACGCACCACTGGGTGTTTACTGTAACCCTTGGAGCTTCATATTGACGATGAAACACAGAAATTGCATCGGGATTGAATATAGTTGGCACAATGCCGACTTACGTCCAGGGGGAGCAATACTTCAAACAGTCTGTATGCGTGCCGTTACTGAGAGGCCAGAATTAGATTGCGACGCACCACTGGGTGTTTACTGTAACCCTTGGAGCTTCATATTGACGATGAAACACAGAAATTGCATCGGGATTGAATAAAGATGGCACAATGCCGACTTACGTCCAGGGGGAGCAATGCTTCAAATAATCTGTATACGTGCCGTTACTGAGAGGCCAGTATTAGATTGCGATGCACCAGTGGGTGTTTACTGTAACCCTTGGAGCTTCATATAGACGATGAAACATAGAAATTGCATCGGGATTGAATATAGTAGGCACAATGCCGACTCACGTCCAGGGGGAGCAATGCTTCAAACAGTCTGTATACGTGCCGTGACTAAGAGGCCAGTATTAGATTGCGACGCACCACTGGGTGTTTACTGTAACCCTTGGAGATTCAAATTGACGATGAAACACAGAAATTGCATCGGGATTGAATATAGTAGGCACAATGCCGACTTACGTCCAGGGGGAGCAATGCTTCAAACAGTCTGTATACGTGCCGTTACTGAGAGGCCAGTTTTAGATTGCGACGCACCACTGGGTGTTAACTGTAACCCTTGGAGCTTCATATTGTCGATGAAACACAGAAATTGCATCGGTTTGAATATAGATGGCACAAAGGCGACTTAAGTCCAGGGGGAGCAATGCTTCAAACAGTCTGTATACGTGCCGTTACTAAGAGGCCAGTATTAGATTTCGACGCACCACTGGGTTTTTACTGTTACCCTTGGAACTTCATATTGACGATGAAACAGAGAAATTGCATCGGGATTGAATATAGTAGGCACAATGCCGACTTACGTCCAGTGGGAGTAATGCTTCAAACAGTCTGTATATGTGCCGTTACTGAGAGGTCAGTATTAGATTGCGACGCAGAACTGGGTGTTTACTGTAACCCTTGGAGCTTCAAATTGACGATGAAACACAGAAATTGCATCGCGATTGAATATAGTAGGCACAATGCCGACTCACGTCCAGGGGGAGCAATGCTTCAAACAGTCGGTATACGTGCCGTTACAAAGAGGCCAGTATTAGATTGCGACGCACCACTGGGTGTTTACTGTAACCCTTGGAGATTCATATTGACGATGAAACACAGAAATTGCATCGGGATTGAATATAGTAGGCACAATGCCGACTTACGTCCAGGGGGAGCAATGCTTCAAACAGTCTGTATACGTGCCGTTACTGAGAGGCCAGTATTAGATTGCGACGCACCACTGGGTGATTACTGTAACCCTTGGAGCTTCATATTGACGATGAAACACAGAAATTGCATCGGGATTAAATATAGTAGGCACAATGCCGACTTACGTCCAGGGGGAGCAATCCTTAAAACAGTCTGTATACGTGCCGTTACTGAGAGGCCAGTATTAGATTGCGACGCACCACTTTTTGTTTAGTGTAACCCTTGGAACTTCATATTGACGATGAAACAGAGAAATTGCATCGGGATTGAATATAGTATTCACAATGCCGACTTACGTCCAGTGGGAGTAATGCTTCAAACAGTCTGTATATGTGCCGCTACTGAGAGGTCAGTAATAGATTGCGACGCACAACTGGGCGTTTACTGTAACCCTTGGAGCTTCATATTGACGATGGAACACAGAAATTGCATCGGGATTGAATATAGTTGGCACAATGCCGACTTACGTCCAGGGGGAGCAATGCTTAAAACAGTCTGTATACGTGCCGTTACTGAGAGGCCAGTATTAGATTGCGACGCACCAGTGGGTGGTTACTGTAACCCTTGGAGCTTCATATTGACGATGAAACACAGAAATTGCATCGGGATTGAATATAGTTGGCTCAAAGCCGACTTACGTCCAGGGGGAGCAATGCTTCAAACAGTTTGTATACGTGCCGTTACTGAGAATCCAGTATTAGATTGCGACGCACCACTGGTTGTTTACTGTAACCCTTGGAGCTTCATAATGACGATGAAACACAGAAATTGCATCGGGATTGGATATAGTAGGCACAATGCCGACTTACGTCCAGGGGGAGCAATGCTTAAAACAGTCTGTATACGTGCCGCTACTGAGAGGTCAGTAATAGATTGCGACGCACAACTGGGCGTTTACTGTAACCCTTGGAGCTTCATATTGACGATGGAACACAGAAATTCAATCGGGATTGAATATAGTAGGCACAATGCCGACTTACGTCCAGGGGGAGCAATGCTTCAAACAGTCTGTACACGTGCAGTTACTGAGAGGCCAGTATTAGATTGCGACGCACCACTGGGTGTTTACTGTGACCCTTGGAGCTTCATATTGACGATGAAACACAGATATTGCATCGGGATTGAATATAGTGGGCACAATGCCTACTTACGTCCACGGGGAGCAATGCTTCAAACAGTGTGTATACGTGCCTTTCCTGAGAGCCCAGTATTAGATTGCGACGCACCACTGGGTGTTTACTGTAACCCCTGGAGCTTCATATTGACGATGAAACACAGAAATTGCATCTGGATTGAATATAGTTGGCACAATGCCGACTTACGTACAGGGGGAGCAATGCTTCAAACAGTCTGTATGCGTGCCGTTACTGAGAGGCATGTATTAGATTGCGACGCACCACTGGGTGTTTACTGTAACCCTTGGAGCTTCATATTGACCATGAAACACAGAAATTGCATCGGGATTGAATATAGTAGGCACAATGCCAATTTACGTCCAGGGGGAGCAATGCCTCAAACAGTCTGTATACGTGCCGTTACAAAGAGGCCAGTATTAGATTGCGACGCACCACTGGGTGTTTACTGTAACCCTTGGAACTTCATATTGACGATGAGACACAGAAATTGCATCGGGATTGAATATAGTAAGCACAATGCCGACTTACGTCCAGTGGGATAATGCTTCAAACCGTCTGTATATGTGCCATTACTGAGAGGTCAGTATTAGATTGCGACGCACCACTGTGTGTTTACTGTAACCCTTCGAGCTTCATATCGACGATGAAACACACAAATTTAATCGGGATTGAATATAGTAGGCACAATGCCGTATTACGTCCAGGGGGAGCAATGCTTAAAGCACTCTGTATACATGACGTTACTCAGAGGCCAGTATTACATTGCGACGCACCACAGGGTGTTTACTGTAACCCTTGGAGCTTCATATTGACGATGAAACACAGAAATTGCATCGGGATTGAAAATAGTAGGCACAATGCCGACTTACGTCCAGGGGGAGCAATGCTTAAAACAGTCTGTATACATGCCGTTACTGAGAGGCCAGTATTAGATAGCGACTCACCACTGGGTGTTTACTGTAACCCTTGGAACTTCATATTGACGATGAAACACAGAAATTGGATCGGGATTGAATATAGTAGGCACAATGCCGACTTACGTCCAGGAGGAGCACTGCTTCAAACAGTCTGTATACGTGCCGATACTAAGAGGCCAGTATTAGATTGCGACGCACCACAGGGTGTTTACTGTAACCCTTGGAGCTTCATATTGACCATGAAACACAGAAATTGCATCGGCACTGAATATAGTAGGCACAATGCCAACTTATCTCCAGGGGGAGCAATGCTTCAAACATTCTGTATACGTGCCGTTAGTAAGAGGGCAGTATTAGATTTCGACGCACCACTGGGTGTTTACTGTAACCCTTGGAACTTCATATTGACGATGAAGCAGAGAAATTGCATCGGGATTGAATATAGTAGGCTCAATGCCGACTTACGTCCAGTGGGAGTAATGCTTCAAACAGTCTGTATATGTGCCGTTACTGAGAGGTCAGTATTAGATTGCGACGCACAACTGGGTGTTTACTGTAACCCTTGGAGCTTCATATTGACGATTAAACACAGAAATTGCATCGGGATTGAATGTAGTAGGCACAATGCCGACTTACGTCCAGGGGGAGCAATGCTTAAAACAGTCGGTATACGTGCCGTTACTGAGGGGCCAGTATTAGATTGCGACGCACCACTGGTTGTTTACTGTAACCCTTGGAGCTTCATATTGACGATGAAACACAGAAATTGCATCGGGATTGAATATAGTAGGCACAATGCCGACTTATGTCCAGGGGGAGGAATACTTCAAAGAGTCTGTATACGTGCCGTTACTGAGATGCCAGTATTAGATATCGACGCATCAGTGGGTGTTTACTGTAACCCTTGGAGCTTCATATTGACGATGAAACATAGAAATTGCATCGGGATTGAATATAGTAGGCACAATGCCGACTCACGTCCAGGGGGAGCAATGCTTCAAACGGTCTGTATATGTGCCGTAACTGAGAGGTCAGTATTAGATTGCGACGTACAACTGGGTGTTTACTGTAACCCTTGGAGCTTCATATTGACGATGAACACAGAAATTGCATCGGGATTGAATATAGTAGGCACAATGCCGACTTACGTCCAGGGGGAGCAATGCTTAAAACAGTCTGTATACGTGCCGTTACTGAGAGGCCAGTATTAGATTGCGACGCACCACTGGTTGTTTACTGTAACCCTTGTAGCTTCATATTGACGATGAAACATAGAAATTGCATCGGGATTGAATATAGTAGGCACAATGCCGACTTACGTCCAGGGGGAGGAATGCTTCAAACAGTCGGTATATGTGCCGTTACTGAGAGGCCAGTATTAGATTGCGATGCACCACTGGTTGTTTACTGTAACCCTTGTAGCTTCATATTGACGATGAAACATAGAAATTGCATCGGGATTGAATATAGTAGGCACAATGCCGACTCACGTCCAGGGGGAGCAATGCTTCAAACAGTCTGTATATGTGCCGTTACTAAGAGGCCAGTATTAGTTTTCGACGCACCACTGGGTTTTTACTGTTACCCTTGGAACTTCATATTGACGATGAAACACAGAAATTGCATCGGGATTGAATATAGTAGGCACAATGCCGACTTACGTCCAGTGGGAGTAATGCTTCAAACAGTCTGTATACGTGCCGTTACTGAGAGGCCAGTATTAGATTGCGACGCACCAGTAGGGTGTTTACTGTAACCCTTGGAGCTTCATATTGACGATGAAACATAGAAATTGCATCGGGATTGAATATAGTAGGCACAATGCCGACTCACGTCCAGGGGGAGCAATGCTTCAAACAGTCTGTATACGTGCCGTTACTGAGAGGCCAGTATTAGATTGCGACGCACCACTGGGTGTTTACTGTAGCCCTTGGATCTTCATATTGACGATGAAACACAGAAATTGCATCGGGATTGAATATAGTAGGCACAATGCCGACTTACTTCCAGGCGGATGAATGCTTCAAACAGTCTGTATACGTGCCGTTACTGAGAGGCCAGTATTAGATTGCTTCGCACAACTGGGTGTTTACTGTAACCCTTGGAGCTTCATAATGACGAAAAAACGCAGAAAATGCATCGGGATTGAATATAGTTGGCACAATGCCGACTTACGTCCAGGGGGAGCAATGCTTCAAACAGTCTGTATACGTGCCGTTACTGAGAGGCCAGTATTAGATTGCGACGCACCACTGGGTGTTTACTGTAACCCTTGGAGCTTCATATTGACGATGAAACACAGAAATTGAATCGGTTTGAATATAGTTGGCACAATGCCGACTTACGTCCAGGGGGAGCAATGCTTCTAACAGTCTATATACATGCCGTTACTGAGAGGCCAGTATTAGATTGCGACGCACCACTGGGTGTTTACTGTAACCCTTGGAGCTTCATATTGACGATGAAACACAGAAATTGCATCGGGATTGAATATAGTTGGCACAATGCCGACTCACGTCCAGGGGGAGCAATGCTTCAAACAGTCGGTATACGTGCCGTTACAAAGAGGCCAGTATTAGATTGCGACGCACCACTGGGTGTTTACTGTAACCCTTGGAGATTCATATTGACGATGAAACACAGAAATTGCATCGGGATTGAATATAGTAGACACAATGTCGACTTACGTCCAGGGGGAGCAATGCTTCAAACAGTCTGTATACGTGCCGTTACTGAGAGGCCAGTATTAGATTGCGACGCACCACTGGGTGTTTACTGTAACCCTTGGAGCTTCATATTGACGATGAAACACAGAAATTGCATCGGGATTGAATATAGTAGGCACAATGCCGACTTACGTCCAGGGGGAGCAATCCTTAAAACAGTCTGTATACGTGCCGTTACTGAGAGGCCAGTATTAGATTGCGACGCACCACTTTTTGTTTACTGTAACCCTTGGAACTTCATATTGACGATGAAACAGAGAAATTGCATCGGGATTGAATATAGTATTCACAATGCCGACTTACGTCCAGTGGGAGTAATGCTTCAAACAGTCTGTATATGTGCCGCTACTGAGCGGTCAGTAATAGATTGCGACGCACAACTGGGCGTTTACTGTAACCCTTGGAGCTTCATATTGACGATGGAACACAGAAATTGCATCGGGATTGAATATAGTTGGCACAATGCCGACTTACGTCCAGGGGGAGCAATGCTTAAAACAGTCTGAATACGTGCCGTTACTGAGAGGCCAGTATTAGATTGCGACGCACCAGTGGGTGGTTACTGTAACCCTTGGAGCTTCATATTGACGATGAAACACAGAAATTGCATCGGGATTGAATATAGTTGGCTCAATGCCGACTTACGTCCAGGGGGAGCAATGCTTCAAACAGTTTGTATACGTGCCGTTACTGAGAATCCAGTATTAGATTGCGACGCACCACTGGTTGTTTACTGTAACCCTTGGAGCTTCATATTGACGATGAAACACAGAAATTGCATCGGGATTGGATATAGTAGGCACAATGCCGACTTACGTCCAGGGGGAGCAATGCTTAAAACAGTCTGTATACGTGCCGCTTCTGAGAGGTCAGTAATAGATTGCGACGCACAACTGGGCGTTTACTGTAACCCTTGGAGCTTCATATTGACGATGGAACACAGAAATTCAATCGGGATTGAATATAGTAGGCACAACGCCGACTTACGTCCAGGGGGAGCAATGCTTCAAACAGTCTGTATACGTGCCGTTACTGAGAGGCCAGTATTAGATTGCGACGCACCACTGGGTGTTTACTGTAACCCTTGGAGCTTCATATTGACGATGAAACACAGAAATTGCATCGGGAATGAATATAGTTGGCACAATGCCGACTTACGTCCAGGGGGAGCAATGCTTCAAACAGTTTGTATACGTGCCGTTACTGAGAGGCCAGTTTTAGATTGCGACGCATCACTGGTTGTTTACTGTAACCCTTGGAACTTCATATTGACGATGAAACACAGAAATTGCATCGGGATTGGATATAGTAGGCACAATGCCGACTTACGTCCAGGGGGAGAAGTGCTTTGAACAGTCTGTATATGTGCCGTTACTGAGAGGTCAGTATTAGATTGCGACGCACCACTGGGTGTTTACTGTAACCCTTGGAGCTTCATATTGACGATGAAACACAGAAATTGCATCGGGATTGAATATAGTAGGCACAATGCCGACTTACGTCCAGGGGGTGCAATGCTTAAAACAATCTGTATACGTGCCGTTACTGAGAGGCCAGTATTAGATTGCGTCGCACAACTGGTTCTTTATTGTAACCCTTGGAGCTTCATATTGACGATGAAACACAGATATTGCATCGGGATTGAATATAGTAAGCACAATGCCGACTTACGTCCAAGGGGAGCAATGCTTCAAACAGTCTGTATAAGTGCAGTTACTGAGAGGCCAGTATTAGATTGCGACGCACCACTGGGTGTTTACTGTGACCCTTGGAGCTTCATATTGACGATGAAACACAGATATTGCATCGGGATTGAATATAGTAGGCACAATGCCTACTTACGTCCACGGGGAGCAATGCTTCAAACAGTCTGTATACGTGCCTTTCCTGAGAGCCCAGTATTAGATTGCGACGCACCACTGGGTGTTTACTGTAACCCCTGGAGCTTCATATTGACGATGAATTACAGAAATTGCATCTGGATTGAATATAGTTGGCACAATGCCGACTTACGTACAGGGGCAGCAATGCTTCAAACAGTCTGTATGCGTGCCGTTACTGAGAGGCACGTATTAGATTGCGACGCACCACTGGGAGTTTACTGTAACCCTTGGAGCTTCATATTGACCATGAAACACAGAAATTGCATCGGGATTGAATATAGTAGGCACAATGCCAACTTACGTCCAGGGGGAGCAATGCCTCAAACAGTCTGTATACGTGCCGTTACAAAGAGGCCAGTATTAGATTGCGACGCACCACTGGGTGTTTACTGTAACCCTTGGAACTTCATATTGACGATGAAACACAGAAATTGCATCGGGATTGAATATAGTAGGCACAATGCCGACTTACGTCCAGTGGGATAATGCTTCAAACCGTCTGTATATGTGCCATTACTGAGAGGTCAGTATTAGATTGCGACGCACCACTGTGTGTTTACTGTAACCCTTGGAGCTTCATATCGACGATGAAACACACAAATTTAATCGGGATTGAATATAGTAGGCACAATGCCGTATTACGTACAGGGGGAGCAATGCTTAAAGCACTCTGTATACGTGACGTTACTCAGAGGCCAGTATTACATTGCGACGCACCACAGGGTGTTTACTGTAACCCTTGGAGCTTCATATTGACGATGAAACACAGAAATTGCATCGGGATTGAATATAGTAGGCACAATGCCGACTTACGTCCAGGAGGAGCACTGCTTCAAACAGTCTGTATACGTGCCGATACTAAGAGGCCAGTATTAGATTGCGACGCACCACAGGGTGTTTACTGTAACCCTTGGAGCTTCATATTGACCATGAAACACAGAAATTGCATCGGCACTGAATATAGTAGGCACAATGCCAACTTATCTCCAGGGGGAGCAATGCTTCAAACATTCTGTATACGTGCCGTTACTAAGAGGGCAGTATTAGATTTCGACGCACCACTGGGTGTTTACTGTAGCCCTTGGAACTTCATATTGACGATTAAACACAGAAATTGCATCGGGATTGAATGTAGTAGGCACAATGCCGACTTACGTCCAGGGGGAGCAATGCTTAAAACAGTCGGTATACGTGCCGTTACTGAGGGGCCAGTATTAGATTGCGACGCACCACTGGTTGTTTACTGTAACCCTTGGAGCTTCATATTGACGATGAAACACAGAAATTGCATCGGGATTGAATATAGTAGGCACAATGCCGACTTACGTCCAGGGGGAGGAATACTTCAAAGAGTCTGTATACGTGCCGTTACTGAGATGCCAGTATTAGATATCGACGCATCAGTGGGTGTTTACTGTAACCCTTGGAGCTTCATATTGACGATGAAACATAGAAATTGCATCGGGATTGAATATAGTAGGCACAATGCCGACTCACGTCCAGGGGGAGCAATGCTTCAAACGGTCTGTATATGTGCCGTAACTGAGAGGTCAGTATTAGATTGCGACGTACAACTTGGTGTTTACTGTAACCCTTGGAGCTTCATATTGACGATGAACACAGAAATTGCATCGGGATTGAATATAGTAGGCACAATGCCGACTTACGTCCAGGGGGAGCAATGCTTAAAACAGTCTGTATACGTGCCGTTACTGAGAGGCCAGTATTAGATTGCGACGCACCACTGGTTGTTTACTGTAACCCTTGTAGCTTCATATTGACGATGAAACATAGAAATTCCATCGGGATTGAATATAGTAGGCACAATGCCGACTTACGTCCAGGGGGAGGAATGCTTCAAACAGTCGGTATATGTGCCGTTACTGAGAGGTCAGTATTAAATTGCGGCGCACCACTTGTTGTTTACTGTAACCCTTGGAGCTTCATATTGACGATGAAACACAGAAATTGCATCGGGATTGAATATAGTAGGCAAAATGCCGACTTACGTCCAGGGGGAGCAATGCTTAAAACAGTCTGTATACGTGCCGTTACTGAGAGGCCAGTATTAGATTGCGACGCACCACTGGTTGTTTACTGTAACCCTTGTAGCTTCATATTGACGATGAAACATAGAAATTGCATCGGGATTGAATATAGTAGGCACAATGCCGACTCACGTCCAGGGGGAGCAATGCTTCAAACAGTCTGTATATGTGTTGTTACTAAGAGGCCAGTATTAGTTTTCGACGCACCACTGGGTTTTTACTGTTACCCTTGGAACTTCATATTGACGATGAAACAGAGAAATTGCATCGGGATTGAATATAGTAGGCACAATGCCGACTTACGTCCAGTGGGAGTAATGCTTCAAACAGTCTGTATACGTGCCGTTACTGAGAGGCCAGTATTAGATTGCGACGCACCAGTAGGGTGTTCACTGTAACCCTTGGAGCTACATATTGACGATGAAACATAGAAATTGCATCGGGATTGAATATAGTAGGCACAATGCCGACTCACGTCCAGGGGGAGCAATGCTTCAAACAGTCTGTATACGTGCCGTTACTGAGAGGCCAGTATTAGATTGCGACGCACCACTGGGTGTTTACTGTAGCCCTTGGAACTTCATATTGACGATGAAACACAGAAATTGCATCGGGATTGAATATAGTAGGCACAATGCCGACTTACTTCCAGGCGGATGAATGCTTCAAACAGTCTGTATACGTGCCGTTTCTGAGAGGCCAGTATTAGATTGCTTCGCACAACTGGGTGTTTACTGTAACCTTTGGAGCTTCATAATGACGATGAAACGCAGAAAATGCATCGGGATTGAATATAGTTGGCACAATGCCGACTTACGTCCAGGGGGAGCAATGCTTCAAACAGTCTGTATACGTGCCGTTACTGAGAGGCCAGTATTAGATTGCGACGCACCACTGGGTGTTTACTGTAACCCTTGGAGCATCATATTGACGATGAAACACAGAAATTGAATCGGTTTGAATATAGTTGGCACAATGCCGACTTACGTCCAGGGGGAGCAATGCTTCTAACAGTCTATATACATGCCGTTACTGAGAGGCCAGTATTAGATTGCGACGCACCACTGGGTGTTTACTGTAACCCTTGGAGCTTCATATTGACGATGAAACACAGAAATTGCATCGGGATTGAATATAGTTGGCACAATGCCGACTTACGTCCAGGGGGAGCAATGCTTCAAACAGTTTGTATACGTGCCGTTACTGAGAGGCCAGTATTAGATTGCGACGCACCACTGGTTGTTTACTGTAACCCTTGGAGCTTCGTATTGACGATGAAACACAGAAATTGAATCGGGATTGGATATAGTAGGCACAATGCCGACTTACGTCCAGGGGGAGAAGTGCTTTAAACAGTCTGTATATGTGCCGTTACTGAGAGGTCAGTATTAGATTGCGACGCACCACTGGGTGTTGACTGTAACCCTTGGAGCTTCATATTGACGATGAAACACAGAAATTGCATCGGGATTGAATATAGTAGGCACAATGCCGACTTACGTCCAGGGGGAGCAATGCTTAAAACAATCTGTATACGTGCCGTCACTGAGAGGCCAGTATTAGATTGCGTCGCACAACTGGTTGTTTACTGTAACCCTTGGAGCTTCATATTGACGATGAAACACAGAAATTGCATCGGGATTGAATATAGTAAGCACAAAGCCGACTTACGTCCAGGGGGAGCAATGCTTCAAACAGTCTGTATATGTGCAGTTACTGAGAGGCCAGTATTAGATTGCGACGCACCACTGGGTGTTTACTGTGACCCTTGGAGCTTCATATTGACGATGAAACACAGATATTGCATCGGGATTGAATATAGTAGGCACAATGCCTACTTACGTCCAGGGGGAGCAATGCTTCAAACAGTCTGTATACGTGCCTTTCCTGAGAGCCCAGTATTAGATTGCGACGCACCACTGGGTGTTTACTGTAACCCCTGGAGCTTCATATTGACGATGAAACTCAGAAATTGCATCTTGATTGAATATAGTTGGCACAATGCCGACTTACGTCCAGGGGGAGCAATGCTTTAAACAGTCTGTATACGTGCCGTTACTGAGAGGCCAGTATTAGATTGCGACGCACCACTGGGTGTTTACTGTAGCCCTTGGAACTTCATATTGACGATGAAACACAGAAATTGCATCGGGATTGAATATAGTAGGCACAATGCCGACTTACTTCCAGGCGGATGAATGCTTCAAACCGTCTGTATACGTGCCGTTACTGAGAGGCCAGTATTAGATTGCTTCGCACAACTGGGTGTTTACTGTAACCCTTGGAGCTTCATAATGACGATGAAACGCAGAAAATGCATCGGGATTGAATATAGTTGGCACAATGCCGACTTACGTCCAGGGGGAGCAATGCTTCAAACAGTCTGTATACGTGCCGTTACTGAGAGGCCAGTATTAGATTGCGACGCACCACTGGGTGTTTACTGTAACCCTTGGAGCATCATATTGACGATGAAACACAGAAATTGAATCGGTTTGAATATAGTTGGCACAATGCCGACTTACGTCCAGGGGGAGCAATGATTCTAACAGTCTATATACATGCCGTTACTGAGAGGCCAGTATTAGATTGCGACGCACCACTGGGTGTTTACTGTAACCCTTGGATCTTCATATTGACGATGAAACACAGAAATTGCATCGGGATTGAATATAGTTGGCAAAATGCCGACTTACGTCCAGGGGGAGCAATGCTTCAAACAGTTTGTATACGTGCAGTTACTGAGAGGCCAGTATTAGATTGCGACGCACCACTGGTTGTTTACTGTAACCCTTGGAGCTTCGTATTGACGATGAAACACAGAAATTGCATCGGGATTGGATATAGTAGGCACAATGCCGACTTACGTCCAGGGAGAGAAGTGCTTTGAACAGTCTGTATATGTGCCGTTACTGAGAGGTCAGTATTAGATTGCGACGCACCACTGGGTGTTGACTGTAACCCTTGGAGCTTCATATTGACGATGAACACAGAAATTGCATCGGGATTGAATATAGTAGGCACAATGCCGACTTACGTCCAGGGGGAGCAATGCTTAAAACAGTCTGTATACGTGCCGTTACTGAGAGGCCAGTATTAGATTGCGACGCACCACTGGTTGTTTACTGTAACCCTTGTAGCTTCATATTGACGATGAAACATAGAAATTCCATCGGGATTGAATATAGTAGGCACAATGCCGACTTACGTCCAGGGGGAGGAATGCTTCAAACAGTCGGTATATGTGCCGTTACTGAGAGGTCAGTATTAAATTGCGGCGCACCACTTGTTGTTTACTGTAACCCTTGGAGCTTCATATTGACGATGAAACACAGAAATTGCATCGGGATTGAATATAGTAGGCAAAATGCCGACTTACGTCCAGGGGGAGCAATGCTTAAAACAGTCTGTATACGTGCCGTTACTGAGAGGCCAGTATTAGATTGCGACGCACCACTGGTTGTTTACTGTAACCCTTGTAGCTTCATATTGACGATGAAACATAGAAATTGCATCGGGATTGAATATAGTAGGCACAATGCCGACTCACGTCCAGGGGGAGCAATGCTTCAAACAGTCTGTATATGTGTTGTTACTAAGAGGCCAGTATTAGTTTTCGACGCACCACTGGGTTTTTACTGTTACCCTTGGAACTTCATATTGACGATGAAACAGAGAAATTGCATCGGGATTGAATATAGTAGGCACAATGCCGACTTACGTCCAGTGGGAGTAATGCTTCAAACAGTCTGTACATGTGCCGTTACTGAGAGGCCAGTATTAGATTGCGACGCACCAGTAGGGTGTTCACTGTAACCCTTGGAGCTACATATTGACGATGAAACATAGAAATTGCATCGGGATTGAATATAGTAGGCACAATGCCGACTCACGTCCAGGGGGAGCAATGCTTCAAACAGTCTGTATACGTGCCGTTACTGAGAGGCCAGTATTAGATTGCGACGCACCACTGGGTGTTTACTGTAGCCCTTGGAACTTCATATTGACGATGAAACACAGAAATTGCATCGGGATTGAATATAGTAGGCACAATGCCGACTTACTTCCAGGCGGATGAATGCTTCAAACAGTCTGTATACGTGCCGTTACTGAGAGGCCAGTATTAGATTGCTTCGCACAACTGGGTGTTTACTGTAACCTTTGGAGCTTCATAATGACGATGAAACGCAGAAAATGCATCGGGATTGAATATAGTTGGCACAATGCCGACTTACGTCCAGGGGGAGCAATGCTTCAAACAGTCTGTATACGTGCCGTTACTGAGAGGCCAGTATTAGATTGCGACGCACCACTGGGTGTTTACTGTAACCCTTGGAGCATCATATTGACGATGAAACACAGAAATTGAATCGGTTTGAATATAGTTGGCACAATGCCGACTTACGTCCAGGGGGAGCAATGCTTCTAACAGTCTATATACATGCCGTTACTGAGAGGCCAGTATTAGATTGCGACGCACCACTGGGTGTTTACTGTAACCCTTGGAGCTTCATATTGACGATGAAACACAGAAATTGCATCGGGATTGAATATAGTTGGCACAATGCCGACTTACGTCCAGGGGGAGCAATGCTTCAAACAGTTTGTATACGTGCCGTTACTGAGAGGCCAGTATTAGATTGCGACGCACCACTGGTTGTTTACTGTAACCCTTGGAGCTTCGTATTGACGATGAAACACAGAAATTGAATCGGGATTGGATATAGTAGGCACAATGCCGACTTACGTCCAGGGGGAGAAGTGCTTTAAACAGTCTGTATATGTGCCGTTACTGAGAGGTCAGTATTAGATTGCGACGCACCACTGGGTGTTGACTGTAACCCTTGGAGCTTCATATTGACGATGAAACACAGAAATTGCATCGGGATTGAATATAGTAGGCACAATGCCGACTTACGTCCAGGGGGAGCAATGCTTAAAACAATCTGTATACGTGCCGTCACTGAGAGGCCAGTATTAGATTGCGTCGCACAACTGGTTGTTTACTGTAACCCTTGGAGCTTCATATTGACGATGAAACACAGAAATTGCATCGGGATTGAATATAGTAAGCACAAAGCCGACTTACGTCCAGGGGGAGCAATGCTTCAAACAGTCTGTATATGTGCAGTTACTGAGAGGCCAGTATTAGATTGCGACGCACCACTGGGTGTTTACTGTGACCCTTGGAGCTTCATATTGACGATGAAACACAGATATTGCATCGGGATTGAATATAGTAGGCACAATGCCTACTTACGTCCAGGGGGAGCAATGCTTCAAACAGTCTGTATACGTGCCTTTCCTGAGAGCCCAGTATTAGATTGCGACGCACCACTGGGTGTTTACTGTAACCCCTGGAGCTTCATATTGACGATGAAACTCAGAAATTGCATCTTGATTGAATATAGTTGGCACAATGCCGACTTACGTCCAGGGGGAGCAATGCTTAAAACAGTCTGTATACGTGCCGTTACTGAGAGGCCAGTATTAGATTGCGACGCACCACTGGGTGTTTACTGTAGCCCTTGGAACTTCATATTGACGATGAAACACAGAAATTGCATCGGGATTGAATATAGTAGGCACAATGCCGACTTACTTCCAGGCGGATGAATGCTTCAAACCGTCTGTATACGTGCCGTTACTGAGAGGCCAGTATTAGATTGCTTCGCACAACTGGGTGTTTACTGTAACCCTTGGAGCTTCATAATGACGATGAAACGCAGAAAATGCATCGGGATTGAATATAGTTGGCACAATGCCGACTTACGTCCAGGGGGAGCAATGCTTCAAACAGTCTGTATACGTGCCGTTACTGAGAGGCCAGTATTAGATTGCGACGCACCACTGGGTGTTTACTGTAACCCTTGGAGCATCATATTGACGATGAAACACAGAAATTGAATCGGTTTGAATATAGTTGGCACAATGCCGACTTACGTCCAGGGGGAGCAATGATTCTAACAGTCTATATACATGCCGTTACTGAGAGGCCAGTATTAGATTGCGACGCACCACTGGGTGTTTACTGTAACCCTTGGAGCTTCATATTGACGATGAAACACAGAAATTGCATCGGGATTGAATATAGTTGGCAAAATGCCGACTTACGTCCAGGGGGAGCAATGCTTCAAACAGTTTGTATACGTGCAGTTACTGAGAGGCCAGTATTAGATTGCGACGCACCACTGGTTGTTTACTGTAACCCTTGGAGCTTCGTATTGACGATGAAACACAGAAATTGCATCGGGATTGGATATAGTAGGCACAATGCCGACTTACGTCCAGGGAGAGAAGTGCTTTGAACAGTCTGTATATGTGCCGTTACTGAGAGGTCAGTATTAGATTGCGACGCACCACTGGGTGTTGACTGTAACCCTTGGAGCTTCATATTGACGATGAAACACAGAAATTGCATCGGGATTGAATATAGTAGGCACAATGCCGACTTACGTCCAGGGGGAGCAATGCTTAAAACAATCTGTATACGTGCCGTTACTGAGAGGCCAGTATTAGATTGCGTCGCACAACTGGTTGTTTACTGTAACCCTTGGAGCTTCATATTGACGATGAAACACAGAAATTGCATCGGGATTGAATATAGTAAGCACAAAGCCGACTTACGTCCAGGGGGAGCAATGCTTCAAACAGTCTGTATACGTGCAGTTACTGAGAGGCAAGTATTAGATTGCGACGCACCACTGGGTGTTTACTGTGACCCTTGGAGCTTCATATTGACGATGAAACACAGATATTGCATCGGGATTGAATATAGTAGGCACAATGCCTACTTACGTCCAGGGGGAGCAATGCTTCAAACAGTCTGTATACGTGCCTTTCCTGAGAGCCCAGTATTAGATTGCGACGCACCACTGGGTGTTTACTGTAACCCCTGGAGCTTCATATTGACGATGAAACTCAGAAATTGCATCTTGATTGAATATAGTTGGCACAATGCCGACTTACGTACAGGGGGAGCAATGCTTCAAACAGTCTGTATGCGTGCCGTTACTGAGAGGCAAGTATTAGATTGCGACGCACCACTGGGTGTTTACTGTAACCCTTGGAGCTTCATATTGACCATGAAACACAGAAATTGCATTGGGATTGAATATAGTAGGCACAATGCCAACTTACGTCCAGGGGGAGCAATGCCTCAAACAGTCTGTATACGTGCCGTTACAAAGAGGCCAGTATTAGATTGCGACGCACCACTGGGTGTTTGCTGTAACCCTTGGAACTTCATATTGACGATGAAACACAGAAATTGCATCGGGATTGAATATAGTAGGCACAATGCCGACTTACGTCCAGTGGGATAATGCTTCAAACCGTCTGTATATGTGCCATTACTGAGAGGTCAGTATTAGATTGCGACGCACCACTGTGTGTTTACTGTAACCCTTGGAGCTTCATATCGACGATGAAACACACAAATTTAATCGGGATTGAATATAGTAGGCACAATGCCGTATTACGTCCAGGGGGAGCAATGCTTAAAGCACTCTGTATACGTGACGTTACTCAGTGGCCAGTATTACATTGCGACGCACCACAGGGTGTTTACTGTAACCCTTGGAGCTTCATATTGACGATGAAACACAGAAATTGCATCGGGATTGAAAATAGTAGGCACAATGCCGACTTACGTCCAGGGGGAGCAATGCTTCAAACAGTCTGTATACGTGCCGTTACTGAGAGGCCAGTATTAGATAGCGACGCACCACTGGGTGTTTACTGTAACCCTTTGAACTTCATATTGACGATGAAACACAGAAATTGGATCGGGATTGAATATAGTAGGCACAATGCCGACTTACGTCCAGGAGGAGCACTGCTTCAAACAGTCTGTATACGTGCCGATACTAAGAGGCCAGTATTAGATTGCGATGCACCACAGGGTGTTTACTGTAACCCTTGGAGCTTCATATTGACCATGAAACACAGAAATTGCATCGGGATTGAATATAGTAGGCACAATGCCAACTTATCTCCAGGGGGAGCAATGCTTCAAACATTCTGTATACGTGCCGTTACTAAGAGGGCAGTATTAGATTTCGACGCACCACTGGGTGTTCACTGTAACCCTTGGAACTTCATATTGACGATGAAGCAGAGAAATTGCATTGGGATTGAATATAGTAGGCTCAATGCCGACTTACGTCCAGTGGGAGTAATGCTTCAAACAGTCTGTATATGTGCCGTTACTGAGAGGTCAGTATTAGATTGCGACGCACAACTGGGTGTTTACTGTAACCCTTGGAGCTTCATATTGACGATTAAACACAGAAATTGCATCGGGATTGAATGTAGTAGGCACAATGCCGACTTACGTCCAGGGGGAGCAATGCTTAAAACAGTCGGTATACGTGCCGTTACTGAGAGGCCAGTATTAGATTGCGACGCACCACTGGTTGTTTACTGTAACCCTTGGAGCTTCATATTGACGATGAAACACAGAAATTGCATCGGGATTGAATATAGTAGGCACAATGCCGACTTACGTCCAGGGGGAGGAATACTTCAAAGAGTCTGTATACGTGCCGTTACTGAGAGGCCAGTATTAGATATCGACGCATCAGTGGGTGTTTACTGTAACCCTTGGAGCTTCATATTGACGATGAAACATAGAAATTGCATCGGGATCGAAAATAGTAGGCACAATGCCGACTCACGTCCAGGGGGAGCAATGCTTCAAACGGTCTGTATATGTGCCGTAACTGAGAGGTCAGTATTAGATTGCGACGCACAACTGGGTGTTTACTGTAACCCTTGGAGCTTCATATTGACGATGAAACACAGAATTTGAATCGGGATTGAATATAGTAGGCACAACGCCGACATACGTCCAGGGGGAGGAATGCTTCAAACAGTCTGTATACGTGCCGTTACTGAGAGGCCAGTATTAGATTGCGACGCACCACTGGGTGTTTACTGTAACCCTTGAAGCTTCATATTGACGATGAAACACAGTAATTGCATCGGTTTGAATATAGTTGGCACAATGCCGACTTACGTCCAGGGGGAGCAATGCTTAAAACAGTCTGTATGCGTGCCGTTACTGAGAGGCAAGTATTAGATTGCGACGCACCACTGGTTGTTTACTGTAACCCTTGGAGCTTCATATTGACGATGAAACACAGAAATTGCATCGGGATTGAATATAGTAGGCACAATGCCGACTTACGTCCAGGGGGAGGAATACTTCAAAGAGTCTGTATACGTGCCGTTACTGAGAGGCCAGTATTAGATTGCGACGTACCACTGGTTGTTTACTGTAACCCTTGTAGCTTCATATTGACGATGAAACATAGAAATTGCATCGGGATTGAATATAGTATTCACAATGCCGACTTACGTCCAGGGGGAGGAATGCTTCAAACAGTCGGTATATGTGCCGTTACTGAGAGGTCAGTATTAATTTGCGGCGCACCACTTGTTGTTTACTGTAACCCTTGGAGCTTCATATTGACGATGAAACACAGAAATTGCATCGGGATTGAATATAGTAGGCACAATTCCGACTTACGTCCAGGGGGAGCAATGCTTATAACAGTCTTTGTACGTGCCGTTACTGAGAGTACAGTATTAGATTGCGACGCACAACTGGGTGTTTACTGTAACCCTTGGGGCTTCATATTTACGATGAAACAAAGAAATTGCATCTGGATTGAATATAGTTGGCACAAGGCCGTCTTACGTCCAGGGGGAGCAATGCTTCAAATAATCTGTATACGTGCCGTTACTGAGAGGCCAGTATTATATTGCGACGCACCAGTGGGTGTTTACTGTAACCCTTGGAGCTTCATATTGACGATGAAACATAGAAATTGCATCAGGTTTGAATACAGTAGGCACAATGCCGACTCACGTCCAGGGGGAGCAATGCTTCAAACAGTCTGTATACGTGCCGTTACTGAGAGGCCAGTATTAGATTGCGACGCACCACTGGGTGTTTACTGTAACCCTTGGAGCTTCATATTGACGATGAAACACAGAATTTGAATCGGGATTGAATATAGTAGGCACAACGCCGACATACGTCCAGGGGGAGCAATGCTTAAAACAGCCTGTATACGTGCCGTTACTGAGAGGCCAGTATTAGATTGCGACGCACCACTGGGTGTTTACTGTAACCCTTGAAGCTTCATATTGACGATGAAACACAGTAATTGCATCGGTTTGAATATAGTTGGCACAATGCCGACTTACGTCCAGGGGGAGCAATGCTTCAAACAGTCTGTATGCGTGCCGTTACTGAGAGGCAAGTATTATATTGCGACGCACCACTGGGTGTTTACTGTAACCCTTGGAGCTTCATATTGACCATGAAACACAGAAATTGCATCGGGATTGCATATAGTAGGCACAATGCCAACTTACGTCCAGGGGGAGCAGTGCCTCAAACAGTCTGTATACGTGCCCTTACTGAGAGGCCTGAATTAGATTGCGACGCACCACAGGGTGTTTACTGTAACCCTTGGAGCTTCATATTGACGATGAAACATAGAAATTGCATCGGGATTGAATATAGTAGGCACAATGCCGACTCACGTCCAAGGGGAGCAATGCTTCAAACAATCTGTATACGTGCCGTTACTGAGACGCCAGTATTAGATTGCGACGCACCACTGGGTGTTTACTGTAACCCTTGGAACTTCATATTGACGATGAAACACAGAAATTGCATCGGGATTGAATATAGTAGGCACAATGCCGACTTACGTCCAGGGGGAGGAATGCTTCAAACAGTCTGTATACGTGCCGTTACTGAGAGGCCAGTATTAGATTGCGACGCACCACTGGGTGTTTACTCTAACCCTTGGAGCTTCATATTGACGATGAAACACAAAAATTGAATCGGTTTGAATATAGTTGGCACAAACCGACTTACGTCCAGGGGGAGCAATGCTTCAAACAGTCTATATACATGCCGTTAGTGAGAGGCCAGTATTAGATTGCGACGCACCACTGGGTGTTTACTGTAACCCTTGGTGCCTCATATTGACGATGAAACACAGAAATAGCATCGGGATTGAATATAGTAGGAACAATGCTGACTTATGTTCAGGGGGAGCAATGCTTAAAACAGTCTGTATACGTGCCGTTACTGAGAGGCCAGTATTAGATTGCGACGCACCACTGGTTGTTTACTGTAACCCTTGGAGCTTCATATAGACGTTGAAACACAGAAATTGCATCGGGATTGAATATAGTAGGCACAATGCCGACTTACGTCCAGGGGGAGGAATGCTTCAAACAGTCTGTATACGTGCCGTTACTGAGAGGCCAGTATTAGATTGCGACGCACCACTGGGAGTTTACTGTAACCCTTGGAGCTTAATATTGACGATGAAACACAGAAATTGCATCGGGATTGAATATAGTAGTCACAATGCCGACTTACGTCCAGGGGAAGCAATGCATAAAACAGTCTGTATACGTGCCGTTACTGAGAGGCCAGTATTAGATTGTAACGCACCACTGGGTGTTTACTGTAACCCTTGGAGCTTCATATTGACGATGAAACACAGAAATTGCATCGGGATTTAATATAGTAGGCACAATGCCGACTTACGTCCAGGGGGAGCAATGCTTCAAACATTCTGTATACGTGCCGTTACTAAGAGGCCAGTATTGTTTTGCGATGCACCACAGGGTGTTTACTGTAACCCTTGGAGCTTCATATTGACGATGAAACACAGAAATTGCATCGGGATTGAATATAGTTGGCACAATGACGACTTACGTCCAGGGGGAGCAATGCTTCAAACAGTCTGTATACGTGCCGTTACTGAGAGGCCAGTATTAGATTGCGACACACCACTGGGTGTTTACTGTAACTCTTGGAGCTTCATATTGACGATGAAACACAGAAATTGCATCGGGATTGAATATAGTAGGCACAATGCCGACTTACGTCCAGGGGGAGCAATGCTTCAAACAGTCTGTATACGTGCCGTTACTGAGAGGCCAGTATTAGATTGCGACGCACCACTGGGTGTTTACTGTAACCCTTTGAACTTCATATTGACGATGAAACACAGAAATTGCATCGGGATTGAATATAGTTGGCACAATGCCGACTTACGTACAGGGGGAGCAATGCTTCAAACAGTCTGTATGGGTGCCGTTATTGAGAGACCAGAATTAGATTGCGACGCACCACTGGGTGTTTACTGTAACCCTTGGAGCTTCATATTGACCATGAAACACAGAAATTGCATCGGGATTGAATATAGTAGGCACAATGCCGACTTACGTCCAGGGGGAGCAATGCTTCAAACAGTCTGTATACGTGCCGTTACTGAGAGGCCAGTATTAGATTGCGAGGCACCACTGGGTGTTTACTGTAACCCTTGAAGCTTCATATTGACGATGAAACACAGTAATTGCATCGGTTTGAATATAGTTGGCACAATGCCGACTTACGTCCAGGGGGAGCAATGCTTCAAACAGTCTGTATGCGTGCCGTTACTGAGAGGCAAGTATTAGATTGCGACGCACCACTGGGTGTTTACTGTAACCCTTGGAGCTTCATATTGACCATGAAACACAGAAATTGCATCGGGATTGCATATAGTAGGCACAATGCCAACTTACGTCCAGGGGGAGCAGTGCCTCAAACAGTCTGTATACGTGCCCTTACTGAGAGGCCTGAATTAGATTGCGACGCACCACAGGGTGTTTACTGTAACCCTTGGAGCTTCATATTGACGATGAAACATAGAAATTGCATCGGGATTGAATATAGTAGGCACAATGCCGACTCACGTCCAAGGGGAGCAATGCTTCAAACAATCTGTATACGTGCCGTTACTGAGACGCCAGTATTAGATTGCGACGCACCACTGGGTGTTTACTGTAACCCTTGGAACTCCATATTGACGATGAAACACAGAAATTGCATCGGGATTGAATATAGTAGGCACAATGCCGACTTACGTCCAGGGGGAGGAATGCTTCAAACAGTCTGTATACGTGCCGTTACTGAGAGGCCAGTATTAGATTGCGACGCACCACTGGGTGTTTACTCTAACCCTTGGAGCTTCATATTGACGATGAAACACAAAAATTGAATCGGTTTGAATATAGTTGGCACAAACCGTCTTACGTCCAGGGGGAGCAATGCTTCAAACAGTCCATATACATGCCGTTAGTGAGAGGCCAGTATTAGATTGCGACGAACCACTGGGTGTTTACTGTAACCCTTGGTGCTTCATATTGACGATGAAACACAGAAATTGCATCGGGATTGAATATAGTAGGAACAATGCTGACTTATGTTCAGGGGGAGCAATGCTTAAAACAGTCTGTATACGTGCCGTTACTGAGAGGCCAGTATTAGATTGCGACGCACCACTGGTTGTTTACTGTAACCCTTGGAGCTTCATATAGACGTTGAAACACAGAAATTGCATCGGGATTGAATATAGTAGGCACAATGCCGACTTACGTCCAGGGGGAGGAATGCTTCAAACAGTCTGTATACGTGCCGTTACTGAGAGGCCAGTATTAGATTGCGACGCACCACTGGGAGTTTACTGTAACCCTTGGAGCTTAATATTGACGATGAAACACAGAAATTGCATCGGGATTGAATATAGTAGTCACAATGCCGACTTACGTCCAGGGGAAGCAATGCATAAAACAGTCTGTATACGTGCCGTTACTGAGAGGCCAGTATTAGATTGCAACGCACCACTGGGTGTTTACTGTAACCCTTGGAGCTTCATATTGACGATGAAACACAGAAATTGCATCGGGATTGAATATAGTAGGCACAATGCCGACTTACGTCCAGGGGGAGCAATGCTTCAAACAGTCTGTATACGTGCCGTTACTAAGAGGCCAGTATTGTTTTGCGATGCACCACAGGGTGTTTACTGTAACCCTTGGAGCTTCATATTGACGATGAAACACAGAAATTGCATCGGGATTGAATATAGTTCGCACAATGACGACTTACGTCCAGGGGGAGCAATGCTTCAAACAGTCTGTATACGTGCCGTTACTGAGAGGCCAGTATTAGATTGCGACACACCACTGGGTGTTTACTGTAACTCTTGGAGCTTCATATTGATGATGAAACACAGAAATTGCATCGGGATTGAATATAGTAGGCACAATGCCGACTTACGTCCAGGGGGAGCAATGCTTCAAACAGTCTGTATACGTGCCGTTACTGAGAGGCCAGTATTAGATTGCGACGCACCACTGGGTGTTTACTGTAACCCTTTGAACTTCATATTGACGATGAAACACAGAAATTGCATCGGGATTGAATATAGTTGGCACAATGCCGACTTACGTACAGGGGGAGCAATGCTTCAAACAGTCTGTATGGGTGCCGTTATTGAGAGACCAGAATTAGATTGCGACGCACCACTGGGTGTTTACTGTAACCCTTGGAGCTTCATATTGACCATGAAACACAGAAATTGCATCGGGATTGACTATAGTAGGCACAATGCGAACTTACGTCCAGGGGGAGCAATGCTTCAAACAGTGTGTATACGTGCCGTTACTAAGAGGCCAGTATTACACTGCGAGGCACCACTGGGTGTTTACTGTAACCCTTGGAACTTCATATTGACGATGAAACACAGAAATTGCATCGGGATTGAATATAGTAGGCACAATGCCGACTTATGTCTAGTGGGAGTAATGCTTCAAACAGTCTGTATATGTGCCGTTACTGAGAGGTCAGTATTAGATTGCGTCGCACCACTGGGTGCTTACTGTAACCCTTGGAGCTTCATATTGACGATGAAACACAGAAATTGCATCGGGATTGAATATAGTAGGCACAATGCCGACTTACGTCCAGGGGGAGCAATGCTTTAAACAGTCTGTATATGTGCCGTTACCGAGCGGCCAGTATTAGATTGCGACGCACCACTGGGTGTTTACTGTAACCCTTGGAGCTTCATATTGACGATGAAACTCAGGAATTGCATCGGGATTAAATATAGTAGGAAGAATGCCGACTTACGTCCAGGGGAAGCAATGCTTCAAACAGTCTGTATACGTGCCGTTACTGAGAGGCCAGTATTAGATTGCGACGCACAACTGGGTGTTTTCTCTAACCCTTGGAGCTTCATATTGACGATGAAACACAGAAATTGCATCGGGATTGAATATAGTTGGCACAATGCCGACTTACGTCCAGGGGGAGCAGTGCTTCAAACAGTCTGTATACGTGGCGTTACTAAGAGGCCAGTATTAGATTGCGACGCACCACAGGGTGTTTACTGTAACCCTTGGAACTTCATATTGACGATGAAACACAGAAATTGCATCGGGATTGAATGTAGGAGGCACAATGCCGACTTACGTCCAGGGGGAGCAATGCTTCAAACAGTCTGTACACGTGCCGTTACTGAGAGGCCAGTATTAGATTGCGATGCACCACTGGGTGTTTACTGTAACCCTTGGAGATTCATATTGACTAAGAAACATAGAAATTGCATCGGGATTGAATATAGTAGGCACGATGCCGTCGTACGTCCAGGGGGAGCAATGCTTCAAACAGTCTGTACACGTGCCGTTACTGAGAGGCCAGTATTAGATTGCGATGCACCACTGGGTGTTTACTGTAACCCTTGGAGATTCATATTGACTATGAAACATAGAAATTGCATCGGGATTGAATATAGTAGGCACGATGCCGTCGTACGTCCAGGGGGAGCAATGCTTCAAACAGTCTGTATACGTGCCGTTACTGAGAGGCCAGCATTAGATTGCGACGCACCACTGGGTTTTTACTGTAACCCTTGGAGCTTCATATTGACGATGAAACACAGAAATTGCATCGGGATTGAATATAGTTGGCACAATGCCGACTTACGTCCAGGGGGAGCAATGCTTCAAACAGTCTGTATAAGTGCCGTTACTGAGAGGCCAGTGTTAGATTGCGACGAACCAGTGGGTGTTTCCTGTAACCCTTGGAGCTTCATATTGACGATGAAACACAGAAATTGCATCGGGATTGAATATAGTAGGCACAATGCCGACTTACGTCCAGGGTTAGCAATGCTTAAAACAGTCTGTATACGTGCCGTTACTGAGAAGCCAGTATTAGATTGCGACGCACCACTGGGTGTTTACTGTAACCCTTGGAGCTTCATGTTGACGATGAAACACAGAAATTGAATCGGGAATGAATATAGTCGGCACAATGCCGACTTACGTCCAGTGGGAGTAATGCTTCAAACAGTCTGTATATGTGCCGTTACTGAGAGGTCAGTATTAGATTGCGACGCACCACTGGGTGTTTTCTGTAACCCTTGGAGCTTCATATTGACGATGAAACACAGAAATTGCATCGGGAATCAATATAGTAGGCACAATGCCGACATACGTCCAGGGGGAGCAATGCTACAAACAGTCTGTATACGTGCCATTACTGAGAGGCCAGTATTAGATTGCGACGCACCACTGGGTGCTTACTGTAACCCTTGGAGCTTCATATTGACGATGAAACACAGAAATTGCAACGGGATTGAATATAGTAGGCACGATGCCGTCGTACGTCCAGGGGGAGCAATGCTTCAAACAGTCTGTATACGTGCCGTTACTGAGAGGCCAGCATTAGATTGCGACGCACCACTGGGTTTTTACTGTAACCCTTGGAGCTTCATATTGACGATGAAACACAGAAATTGCATCGGGATTGAATATAGTTGGCACAATGCCGACTTACGTCCAGGGGGAGCAATGCATAAAACTGTCTGTATACGTGCCGTTACTGAGAGGCCAGTATTAGACTGCGACGCACCACTGGGTGTTTACTGTAATCCTTGGAACTTCATATTGACGATGAAACACAGAAATTGCATCGGGATTGAATATACTAGGCACAATGCCGACTTACGTCCAGTGGGAGTAATGCTTCAAACAGTCTGTATATGTGCCGTTACTGAGCGGTCAGTATTAGATTGCGACGCACCACTGGGTGTTTTCTGTAACCCTTGGAGCTTCATATTGACGATGAAACACAGAAATTGCATCGGGATTGAATATAGTAGGCACAATGCCGACTTACGTCCAGGGGGAGCAATGCTTCAAACAGTCTGTATACGTGCCATTACTGAGAGGCCAGTATTAGATTGAGACGCACCACTGGGCGTTTACTGAAACCCTTGGAGCTTCATATTGACCATGAAACACAGAAATTGCATCGGGAATGAATATAGTTGGCACAATGCCGACTTACGTCCAGGGGGAGCAATGCTTCAAACAGTCTGTATACGTGCCATTACTGAGAGGCCAGTATTAGAGTGCGACGCACCACTGGGTGTTTACTGTAACCCTTTGAGCTTCATATTGACGATGAAACACAGAAATTGCATCGGGGATGAATATAGTAGGCACAATGCCGACTTACGTCCAGGGGGAGCAATGCTTAAAACAGTCTGTATACGTGCCATTACTGAGAGGCCAGTATTAGATTGCGACGCACCACTGGGTGTTTACTGTAACCCTTGGAACTTCATATTGACGATGAAACACAGAAATTGCATCGGAACTGAATATAGTAAGCACAATGCCGACTTACGTCCAGGGAGAGCAATGCTTCAAACAGTCTGTATACGTGCCATTACTGAGAGGCCAGTATTAGATTGCGACGCACCACTGGGCGTTTACTGTAACCCTTGGAACCTCATATTGACGATGAAACACAGAAATTGCATCGGGATTGAATATAGTAGGCACAATGCCGACTTACGTCCAGGGGGAGCAATGCTTCAAACAGTCTCTATACGTGCCTTTCCTGAGAGGCCAGTATTATATTGCGACGCACCACTGGGTGTTTACTGTAACCCTTGGAGCTTCATATTGACGATGAAACACAGAAATTGCATCGGGAAAGAATATAGTTGGCACAATGCCGACTTACGTCCAGGGGGAGCAATGCTTCAAACAGTCTTTATACGTGCCATTACTGAGAGGCCAGTACTAGATTGCGACGCACCACTGGGCGTTTACTGTAACCCTTGGAGCTTCATATTGACGATGAAACACAGAAATTGCATCGGGATTAAATATAGTATATACAATGCCGACTTACGTCCAGGGGGAGCAATGCTTAAAACACTCTGTATACGTGCCGTTACTGAGAGGCCAGTATTAGATTGCGACGCACCACTGGGTGTTTACTGTAACCCTTGGAGCTTCATATTGACGATGGAACACAGAAATTGCATCGGGATTGAATATAGTTGGCACAATGCCGACTTACGTCCAGGGAGAGCAATGCATAAAACAGTCTATATACGTGCCGTTACAGAGAAGCCAGTATTAGACTGCGACGCACCACTGGGTGTTTACTGTAACCCTTGGAACTACATATTGACGATGAAACACATAAATTGCATCGGGATTGAATATAGTAGGCACAATGCCGACTTACGTCCAGTGGGAGTAATGCTTTAAACAGTCTGTATATGTGCCGTTACTGAGAGGTCAGTATTAGATTGCGACGCACCACTGGGTGTTTTCTGTAACCTTTGGAGCTTCATATTGACGATGAAACACAGAAATTGCATCGGAATTGAATATAGTAGGCACAATGCCGACTTATGTCTAGTGGGAGTAATGCTTCAAACAGTCTGTATACGTAGCGTTACTAAGAGGCCAGTATTAGATTGCGACGCACCACTGGGTGTTTACTGTAACCCTTTGAACTTCATATTGACGATGAAACACAGAAATTGCATCGGGATTGAATATAGTTGGCACAATGCCGACTTACGTACAGGGGGAGCAATGCTTCAAACAGTCTGTATGGGTGCCGTTATTGAGAGACCAGAATTAGATTGCGACGCACCACTGGGTGTTTACTGTAACCCTTGGAGCTTCATATTGACCATGAAACACAGAAATTGCATCGGGATTGACTATAGTAGGCACAATGCGAACTTACGTCCAGGGGGAGCAATGCTTCAAACAGTGTGTATACGTGCCGTTACTAAGAGGCCAGTATTACACTGCGAGGCACCACTGGGTGTTTACTGTAACCCTTGGAACTTCATATTGACGATGAAACACAGAAATTGCATCGGGATTGAATATAGTAGGCACAATGCCGACTTATGTCTAGTGGGAGTAATGCTTCAAACAGTCTGTATATGTGCCGTTACTGAGAGGTCAGTATTAGATTGCGTCGCACCACTGGGTGCTTACTGTAACCCTTGGAGCTTCATATTGACGATGAAACACAGAAATTGCATCGGGATTGAATATAGTAGGCACAATGCCGACTTACGTCCAGGGGGAGCAATGCTTTAAACAGTCTGTATATGTGCCGTTACCGAGCGGCCAGTATTAGATTGCGACGCACCACTGGGTGTTTACTGTAACCCTTGGAGCTTCATATTGACGATGAAACTCAGGAATTGCATCGGGAATAAATATAGTAGGAAGAATGCCGACTTACGTCCAGGGGAAGCAATGCTTCAAACAGTCTGTATACGTGCCGTTACTGAGAGGCCAGTATTAGATTGCGACGCACAACTGGGTGTTTTCTCTAACCCTTGGAGCTTCATATTGACGATGAAACACAGAAATTGCATCGGGATTGAATATAGTTGGCACAATGCCGACTTACGTCCAGGGGGAGCAGTGCTTCAAACAGTCTGTATACGTGGCGTTACTAAGAGGCCAGTATTAGATTGCGACGCACCACAGGGTGTTTACTGTAACCCTTGGAACTTCATATTGACGATGAAACACAGAAATTGCATTGGGATTGAATATAGGAGGCACAATGCCGACTTACGGCCAGGGGGAGCAATGCTTCAAACAGTCTGTACACGTGCCGTTACTGAGAGGCCAGTATTAGATTGCGATGCACCACTGGGTGTTTACTGTAACCCTTGGAGATTCATATTGACTATGAAACATAGAAATTGCATCGGGATTGAATATAGTAGGCACGATGCCGTCGTACGTCCAGGGGGAGCAATGCTTCAAACAGTCTGTACACGTGCCGTTACTGAGAGGCCAGTATTAGATTGCGATGCACCACTGGGTGTTTACTGTAACCCTTGGAGATTCATATTGACTATGAAACATAGAAATTGCATCGGGATTGAATATAGTAGGCACGATGCCGTCGTACGTCCAGGGGGAGCAATGCTTCAAACAGTCTGTATACGTGCCGTTACTGAGAGGCCAGCATTAGATTGCGACGCACCACTGGGTTTTTACTGTAACCCTTGGAGCTTCATATTGACGATGAAACACAGAAATTGCATCGGGATTGAATATAGTTGGCACAATGCCGACTTACGTCCAGGGGGAGCAATGCTTCAAACAGTCTGTATACGTGCCGTTACTGAGAGGCCAGTGTTAGATTGCGACGAACCAGTGGGTGTTTCCTGTAACCCTTGGAGCTTCATATTGACGATGAAACACAGAAATTGCATCGGGATTGAATATAGTAGGCACAATGCCGACATACGTCCAGGGTTAGCAATGCTTAAAACAGTCTGTATACGTGCCGTTACTGAGAAGCCAGTATTAGATTGCGACGCACCACTGGGTGTTTACTGTAACCCTTGGAGCTTCATGTTGACGATGAAACACAGAAATTGAATCGGGAATGATTATAGTCAGCACAATGCCGACTTACGTCCAGTGGGAGTAATGCTTCAAACAGTCTGTATATGTGCCGTTACTGAGAGGTCAGTATTAGATTGCGACGCACCACTGGAAGTTTTCTGTAACCCTTGGAGCTTCATATTGACGATGAAACACAGAAATTGCATCGGGAATCAATATAGTACTCACAATGCCGACATAAGTCCAGGGGGAGCAATGCTTCAAACAGTCTGTATACGTGCCATTACTGAGAGGCCAGTATTAGATTGCGACGCACCACTGGGTGCTTACTGTAACCCTTGGAGCTTCATATTGACGATGAAACACAGAAATTGCAACGGGATTGAATATAGTAGGCACGATGCCGTCGTACGTCCAGGGGGAGCAATGCTTCAAACAGTCTGTATACGTGCCGTTACTGAGAGGCCAGCATTAGATTGCGACGCACCACTGGGTTTTTACTGTAACCCTTGGAGCTTCATATTGACGATGAAACACAGAAATTGCATCGGGATTGAATATAGTTGGCACAATGCCGACTTACGTCCAGGGGGAGCAATGCATAAAACAGTCTGTATACGTGCCGTTACTGAGAGGCCAGTATTAGACTGCGACGCACCACTGGGTGTTTACTGTAATCCTTGGAACTTCATATTGACGATGAAACACAAAAATTGCATCGGGATTGAATATAGTAGGCACAATGCCGACTTACGTCCAGTGGGAGTAATGCTTCAAACAGTCTGTATATGTGCCGTTACTGAGCGGTCAGTATTAGATTGCGACGCACCACTGGGTGTTTTCTGTAACCCTTGGAGCTTCATATTGACGATGAAACACAGAAATTGCATCGGGAATCAATATAGTAGGCACAATGCCGACATACGTCCAGGGGGAGCAATGCTTCAAACAGTCTGTATACGTGCCATTACTGAGAGGCCAGTATTAGATTGAGACGCACCACTGGGCGTTTACTGAAACCCTTGGAGCTTCATATTGACCATGAAACACAGAAATTGCATCGGGAATGAATATAGTTGGCACAATGCCGACTTACGTCCAGGGGGAGCAATGCTTCAAACAGTCTGTATACGTGCCATTACTGAGAGGCCAGTATTAGAGTGCGACGCACCACTGGGTGTTTACTGTAACCCTTTGAGCTTCATATTGACGATGAAACACAGAAATTGCATCGGGGATGAATATAGTAGGCACAATGCCGACTTACGTCCAGGGGGAGCAATGCTTAAAACAGTCTGTATACGTGCCATTACTGAGAGGCCAGTATTAGATTGCGACGCACCACTGGGTGTTTACTGTAACCCTTGGAACTTCATATTGACGATGAAACACAGAAATTGCATCGGAACTGAATATAGTAAGCACAATGCCGACTTACGTCCAGGGAGAGCAATGCTTCAAACAGTCTGTATACGTGCCATTACTGAGAGGCCAGTATTAGATTGCGACGCACCACTGGGCGTTTACTGTAACCCTTGGAACCTCATATTGACGATGAAACACAGAAATTGCATCGGGATTGAATATAGTAGGCACAATGCCGACTTACGTCCAGGGGGAGCAATGCTTCAAACAGTCTCTATACGTGCCTTTCCTGAGAGGCCAGTATTATATTGCGACGCACCACTGGGTGTTTACTGTAACCCTTGGAGCTTCATATTGACGATGAAACACAGAAATTGCATCGGGAAAGAATATAGTTGGCACAATGCCGACCTACGTCCAGGGGGAGCAATGCTTCAAACAGTCTTTATACGTGCCATTACTGAGAGGCCAGTACTAGATTGCGACGCACCACTGGGCGTTTACTGTAACCCTTGGAGCTTCATATTGACGATGAAACACAGAAATTGCATCGGGATTAAATATAGTATATACAATGCCGACTTACGTCCAGGGGGAGCAATGCTTAAAACACTCTGTATACGTGCCGTTACTGAGAGGCCAGTATTAGATTGCGACGCACCACTGGGTGTTTACTGTAACCCTTGGAGCTTCATATTGACGATGGAACACAGAAATTGCATCGGGATTGAATATAGTTGGCACAATGCCGCCATACGTCCAGGGAGAGCAATGCATAAAACAGTCTATATACGTGCCGTTACAGAGAAGCCAGTATTAGACTGCGACGCACCACTGGGTGTTTACTGTAACCCTTGGAACTACATATTGACGATGAACACATAAATTGCATCGGGATTGAATATAGTAGGCACAATGCCGACTTACGTCCAGTGGGAGTAATGCTTTAAACAGTCTGTATATGTGCCGTTACTGAGAGGTCAGTATTAGATTGCGACGCACCACTGGGTGTTTTCTGTAACCTTTGGAGCTTCATATTGACGATGAAACACAGAAATTGCATCGGGAATGAATATAGTAGGCACAATGCCGACTTACGTCCAGGGGGAGCAATGCTTCAAACAGTCTGTATACGTGCCATTACTGAGAGGCCAGTATTAGATTGCGACGCACCACTGGGCGTTTACTGTAACCCTTGGAGCTTCATATTGACGATGAAACACAGAAATTGCATCGGGAATGAATATAGTTGGCACAATGCCGACTTACGTCCAGGGGGAGCAATGCTTCGTTCTGTATACGTGCCATTACTGAGAGGCCAGTATTAGATTGCGACGCACCACTGGGTGTTTACTGTAACCCTTGGAGCTTCATATTGACGATGAAACACAGAAATTGCATCGGGATTGAATATAGTGGGCACAATGCCGACTTACGTCCAGGGGGAGCAATGCATAAAACAGTCTGTATACGTGCTGTTACTGAGAGGCCAGTATTAGACTGCGACGCACCACTGGGTGTTTACTGTAACCCTTGGAACTTCATATTGACGATGAAACACAGAAATTGCATCGGGATTGAATATAGTTGGCACAATGCCGACTTACGTCCAGATGGAGCAATGCATAAAACTGTCTGTATACGTGCTGTTACTGAGAAGCCAGTATTAGACTGCGACGCACCACTGGGTGTTTACTGTAAGCCTTGGAACTTCATATTGACGATGAAACACAGAAATTGCATCGGGATTGAATATAGTTGGCACAATGCCGACTTACGTCCAGGGGGAGCAGTGCTTCAAACAGTCTGTATACGTGCCGTTAATAAGAGGCCAGTATTAGATTGCGACGCACCACAGGGTGTTTACTGTAACCCTTGGAACTTCATATTGACGATGAAACACAGAAATTGCATCGGGATTGAATATAGTTGGCACAATGCCGACTTACGTCCAGGGGGAGCAATGCTTCAAACAGTCAGTATACGTTCCGTTACTGAGAGGCCAGTGTTAGATTGCGACGAACCAGTGGGTGTTTCCTGTAACCCTTGGAGCTTCATATTGACGATGAAACACAGAAATCGCATCGGGATTGAATATAGTAGGCACAATGCCGACTTACGTCCAGGGTTAGCAATGCTTAAAACAGTCTGTATACGTGCCGTTACTGAGATGCCAGTGTTAGATTGCGACGCACCACTGGGTGTTTACTGTAACCCTTGGAGCTTCATATTGACGATGAAACACAGAAATTGCATCGGGATTGAATATAGTTGGCACAATGCCGACTTACGTCCAGGGGGAGCAATGCATAAAACAGTCTGTATACGTGCCGTTACTGAGAGGCCAGTATTAGACTGCGACGCACCACTGGGTGTTTACTGTAATCCTTGGAACTTCATATTGACGATGAAACACAGAATTTGCATCGGGATTGAATATAGTTGGCACAATGCCGACTTACGTCCAGTGGGAGTAATGCTTCAAACAGTCTGTATATGTGCCGTTACTGAGAGGTCAGTATTAGATTGCGACGCACCACTGGGTGTTTTCTGTAACCCTTGGAGCTTCATATTGACGATGAAACACAGAAATTGCATCGGGATTGAATATAGTAGGCACAATGCCAACTTACGTCCAGGGTTAGCAATGCTTCAAACAGTCTGTATACGTGCCATTACTGAGAGGCCAGTATTAGATTGAGACGCACCACTGGGTGTTTACTGTAACCCTTGGAACTTCATATTGACGATGAAACACAGAAATTGCATCGGGATTGAATATAGTAGGCACAATGCCGATTTACGTCCAGTGGGAGTAAAGCTTAAAACAGTCTGTATATGTGCCGTTACTGAGAGGTCAGTATTAGATTGCGACGCACCACTGGGTGTTTACTGTAACCCTTGGAGCTTCATATTGACGATGAAACACAGAAATTGCATCGGGATTGAATATAGTAGGCACAATACCGACTTACGTCCAGGGGGAGCAATGCTTCAAACAGTCTCTATACGTGCCTTTCCTGAGAGGCCAGTATTATATTGCGACGCACCACTGGGTGTTTACTGTAACCCTTGGAGCTTCATATTGACGATGAAACACAGAAATTGCATCGGGAATGAATATAGTTGGCAGAATGCCGACTTACGTCCAGGGGGAGCAATGCTTCAAACAGTCTTTATACGTGCCATTACTGAGAGGCCAGTATTAGATTGCGACGCACCACTGGGTGTTTTCTGTAACCCTTGGAGCTTCATATTGACGATGAAACACAGAAATTGCATCGGGATTGAATATAGTAGGCACAATACCGACTTACGTCCAAGGGGAGCAATGCTTCAAACAGTCTGTATACGTGCCATTACTTAAAGGCCAGTATTAGATTGAGACGCACCACTGGGCGTTTACTGAAACCCTTGGAGCTTCATATTGACCATGAAACACAGAAATTGCATCGGGAATGAATATAGTTGGCACAATGGCGACTTACGTCCAGGGGGAGCAATGCTTCAAACAGTCTGTATACGTGCCATTACTGAGAGGCCAGTATTAGAGTGCGACGCACCACTGGGTGTTTACTGTAACCCTTGGAGCTTCATATTGACGATGAAACACAGAAATTGCATCGGGGATGAATATAGTAGGCACAATGCCAACTTACGTCCAGGGTTAGCAATGCTTCAAACAGTCTGTATACGTGCCATTACTGAGAGGCCAGTATTAGATTGCGACGCACCACTGGGTGTTTACTGTAACCCTTGGAACTTCATATTGACGATGAAACACAGAAATTGCATCGGGATTGAATATAGTAGGCACAATGCCGATTTACGTCCAGTGGGAGTAAAGCTTAAAACAGTCTGTATATGTGCCGTTACTGAGAGGTCAGTATTAGATTGCGACGCACCACTGGGTGTTTACTGTAACCCTTGGAACCTCATATTGATGATGAAACACAGAAATTGCAACGGGATTGAATATAGTAGGCACAATGCCGACTTACGTCCAGGGGGAGCAATGCTTCAAACAGTCTGTATATGTGCCGTTACTGAGAGGCCAGTATTAGATTGCGACGCACCACGGGGTGTGTACTGTAACCCTTGGAGCTTCATATTGACGATGAAACACAGAAATTGCATCGGGATTGAATATGGTAGGCACAATACCGACTTACGTCCAGGGGGAGCAATGCTTCAAACAGTCTCTATACGTGCCTTTCCTGAGAGGCCAGTATTATATTGCGACGCACCACTGGGTGTTTACTGTAACCCTTGGAGCTTCATATTGACGATGAAACACAGAAATTGCATCGGGAATGAATATAGTTGGCAGAATGCCGACTTACGTCCAGGGGGAGCAATGCTTCAAACAGTCTTTATACGTGCCATTACTGAGAGGCCAGTATTAGATTGCGACGCACCACTGGGCGTTTACTGTAACCCTTGGAGCTTCATATTGACGATGAAACACAGAAATTGCATCGGGATTAAATATAGTATATACAATGCCGACTTACGTCCAGGGGGAGCAATGCTTAAAACACTCGGTATACGTGCCGTTACTGAGAGGCCAGTATTAGATTGCGACGCACCACTGGGTGTTTACTGTAACCCTTGGAGCTTCATATTGACGATGAAACACAGAAATTGCATCGGGATTGAATATAGTAGGCACAATGCCGACTTACGTCCAGGGGGAGCAATGCTTCGTTCTGTATACGTGCCATTACTGAGAGGCCAGTATTAGATTGCGACGCACCACTGGGTGTTTACTGTAACCCTTGGAGCTTCATATTGACGATGAAACACAGAAATTGCATCGGGATTGAATATAGTTGGCACAATGCCGACTTACGTCCAGGGGGAGCAATGCATAAAACAGTCTGTATACGTGCTGTTACTGAGAGGCCAGTATTAGACTGCGACGCACCACTGGGTGTTTACTGTAACCCTTGGAACTTCATATTGACGATGAAACACAGAAATTGCATCGGGATTGAATATATTTGGCACAATGCCGACTTACGTCCAGGGGGAGCAGTGCTTCAAACAGTCTGTATACGTGCCGTTACTAAGAGGCCAGTATTAGATTGCGACGCACCACAGGGTGTTTACTGTAACCCTTGGAACTTCATATTGACGATGAAACACAGAAATTGCATCGGGATTGAATATAGTTGGCACAATGCCGACTTACGTCCAGGGGGAGCAATACTTCTAACAGTCTGTATACGTGCCGTTACTGAGTGGCCAGTATTAGATTGCGACGCACCACTGGGTGTTTACTGTAACCCTTGGAGCTTCATATTGACGATGAAACACAGAAATTGCATCGGGATTGAATATAGTAGGCACAATGCCGACTTACGTCCAGGGGGAGCAATGCTTCAAACAGTCTGTATACGTGCCATTACTGAGAGGCCAGTATTAGAGTGCGACGCACCACTGGGTGTTTACTGTAACCCTTGGAGCTTCATATTGACGATGAAACACAGAAATTGCATCGGGGATGAATATAGTAGGCACAATGCCGACTTACGTTCAGGGGGAGCAATGCTTAAAACAGTCTGTATACGTGCCATTACTGAGAGGCCAGTATTAGATTGCGACGCACCACTGGGTGTTTACTGTAACCCTTGGAGCTTCATGTTGACGATGAAACACAGAAATTGAATCGGGAATGAATATAGTCGGCACAATGCCGACTTACGTCCAGGGTTAGCAATGCTTCAAACAGTCTGTATACGTGCCATTACTGAGAGGCCAGTATTAGATTGCGACGCACCACTGGGTGTTTACTGTAACCCTTGGAACTTCATATTGACGATGAAACACAGAAATTGCATCGGGATTGGATATAGTAGGCACAATGCCGATTTACGTCCAGTGGGAGTAAAGCTTAAAACAGTCTGTATATGTGCCGTTACTGAGAGGTCAGTATTAGATTGCGACGCACCACTGGGTGTTTACTGTAACCCTTGGAACCTCATATTGACGATGAAACACAGAAATTGCATCGGGATTGAATATAGTACGCACAATGCCGACTTACGTCCAGGGGGAGCAATGCTTCAAACAGTCTGTATATGTGCCGTTACTGAGAGGCCAGTATTAGATTGCGACGCACCACGGGGTGTTTACTGTAACCCTTGGAGCTTCATATTGACGATGAAACACAGAAATTGCATCGGGATTGAATATAGTAGGCACAATGCCGACTTACGTCCAGGGGGAGCAATGCTTCAAACAGTCTCTATACGTGCCTTTCCTGAGAGGCCAGTATTATATTGCGACGCACCATTGGGTGTTTACTGTAACCCTTGGAGCTTCATATTGACGATGAAACACAGAAATTGCATCGGGAGTGAATATAGTTGGCACAATGCCGACTTACGTCCAGGGGGAGCAATGCGTCAAACAATCTTTATACGTGCCATTACTGAGAGGCCAGTATTAGATTGCGACGCACCACTGGGCGTTTACTGTAACCCTTGGAGCTTCATATAGACGATGAAACACAGAAATTGCATCGGGATTAAATATTGTATATACAATGCCGACTTACGTCCAGGGGGAGCAATGCTTAAAACACTCTGTATACGTGCCGTTACTGAGAGGCCAGTATTAGATTGCGACGCACCACTGGGTGTTTACTGTAACCCTTGGAGCTTCATATTGACGATGAAACACAGAAATTGCATCGGGATTGAATATAGTTGGCACAATGCCGACTTACGTCCAGGGGGAGCAATGCATAAAACAGTCTATATACGTGCCGTTACAGAGAAGCCAGTATTAGACCGCGACGTACCACTGGGTAATTACTGTAACCCTTTGAACTTCATATTGACGATGAAACACATAAATTGCATCGGGATTGAATATAGTAGGCACAATGCCGACTTACGTCCAGTGGGAGTAATGCTTCAAACAGTCTGTATATGTGCCGTTCTTGAGAGTTCAGTAGTAGATTGCGACGCACCACTGGGTGTTTTCTGTAACCCTTGGAGCTTCATATTGACGATGAAACACAGAAATTGCATCGGGAATGAATATAGTAGGCGCAATGCCGACTTACGTCCAGGGGGAGCAATGCTTCAAACAGTCTGTATACGTGCCATTACTGAGAGGCCAGTATTAGATTGCGACGCACCACTGGGCGTTTACTGTAACCCTTGGAGCTTCATATTGACGATGAAACACAGAAATTGCATCGGGATTGAATATAGTTGGCACAATGCCGACTTACGTCCAGGGGGAGCAATGCATAAAACAGTCTGTATACGTGCTGTTACTGAGAGGCCAGTATTAGACTGCGACGCACCACTGGGTGTTTACTGTAACCCTTGGAACTTCATATTGACGATGAAACACAGAAATTGCATCGGGATTGAATATAGTTGGCACAATGCCGACTTACGTCCAGGGGGAGCAGTGCTTCAAACAGTCTGTGTACGTGCCGTTACTAAGAGGCCAGTATTAGATTGCGACGCACCACTGGGTGTTTACTGTAACCCTTGGAACTTCATATTGACGATGAAACACAGAAATTGCATCGGGATTGAATATAGTTGGCACAATGCCGACTTACGTCCAGGGGGAGCAATACTTCAAACAGTCTGTATACGTGCCGTTACTGAGTGGCCAGTATTAGATTGCGACGCACAACTGGGTGTTTACTGTAACCCTTGGAGCTTCATATTGACGATGAAACACAGAAATTACATCGGGAATGAATATAGTAGGCACAATGCCGTCGTACGTCCAGGGGGAGCAATGCTTCAAACAGTCTGTATACGTGCCGTTACTGAGAGGCCAGTATTAGATTGCGACGCACCACTGGGTGTTTACTGTAACCCTTGGTGCTTCACATTGACGATGAAACACAGAAATTGCATCGGGATTGAATATAGTTGGCACAATGCCGACTTACGTCCAGGGGGAGCAATGCTTCGTTCTGTATACGTGCCATTACTGAGAGGCCAGTATTAGATTGCGACGCACCACTGGGTGTTTACTGTAACCCTTGGAGCTTCATATTGACGATGAAACACAGAAATTGCATCGGGATTGAATATAGTTGGCACAATGCCGACTTACGTCCAGGGGGAGCAATGCATAAAACTGTCTGTATACGTGCTGTTACTGAGAGGCCAGTATTAGACTGCGACGCACCACTGGGTGTTTACTGTAACCCTTGGAACCTCATATTGACGATGAAACACAGAAATTGCATCGGGATTGAATATAGTTGGCACAATGCCGACTTACGTCCAGGGGGAGCAATGCATAAAACAGTCTGTATACGTGCTGTTACTGAGATGCCAGTATTAGATTGCGACGCACCACTGGGCGTTTACTGTAACCCTTGGAGCTTCATATTGACGATGAAACACAGAAATTGCATCGGGAATGAATATAGTTGGCACAATGCCGACTTACGTCCAGGGGGAGCAATGCTTCAAACAGTCTGTATACGTGCCATTACTGAGAGGCCAGTATTAGAGTGCGACGCACCACTGGGTGTTTACTGTAACCCTTGGAGCTTCATATTGACGATGAAACACAGAAATTGCATCGGGGATGAATATAGTAGGCACAATGCCGACTTACGTCCAGGGGGAGCAACGCTTAAAACAGTCTGTATACGTGCCATTACTGAGAGGCCAGTATTAGATTGCGACGCACCACTGGGTGTTTACTGTAACCCTTGGAGCTTCATGTTGACGATGAAACACAGAAATTGAATCGGGAATGAATATAGTTGGCACAATGCCGACTTACGTCCAGGGTTAGCAATGCTTCAAACAGTGTGTATACGTGCCATTACTGAGAGGCCAGTATTAGATTGCGACGCACCACTGGATGTTTACTGTAACCCTTGGAACTTCATATTGACGATGAAACACAGAAATTGCATCGGGATTGAATATAGTAGGCACAATGCCGACTTACGTCCAGTGGGAGTAATGCTTAAAACAGTCTGTATATGTGCCGTTACTGAGAGGTCAGTATTAGATTGCGACGCACCACTGAGTGTTTACTGTAACTTTTGGAACCTCATATTGACGATGAAACACAGAAATTGCATCGGGATTGAATATAGTAGGCACAATGCCGACTTACGTCCAGGGGGAGCAATGCTTCAAACAGTCTGTATATGTGCCATTACTGAGAGGCCAGTATTAGATTGCGACGCACCACTGGGTGTTTACTGTAACCCTTGGAGCTTCATATTGACGATGAAACACAGAAATTGCATCGGGATTGAATATAGTAGGCACAATGCCGACTTACGTCCAGGGGGAGCAATGCTTCAAACAGTCTCTATACGTGCCTTTCCTGAGAGGCCAGTATTATATTGCGACGCACCACTGGGTGTTTATTGTAACCCTTGGAGCTTCATATTGACGATGAAACACAGAAATTGCATGGGGAATGAATATAGTTGGCACAATGCCGACTTACGTCCAGGGGGAGCAATGCTTCAAACAGTCTTTATACGTGCCGTTACTGAGAATCTAGTATTAGATTGCGATGCACCACTGGGTGTTTACTGTAACCCTTGGAAATTCATATTGACGATGAAACACAGAAATTGCATCGGGATTGAATATAGTTGGCACAATGCCGACTTACGTCCAGGGGGAGCAATGCTTCAAACAGTCTGTATACGTGCCATTACTGAGAGGCCTGTATTAGGGTGCGACGCACCACTGGGTGTTTACTGTAACCCTTGGAGCTTCATATTGACGATGAAACACAGAAATTGCATCGGAAATGAATATAGTAGGCACAATGCCGACTTACGTCCAGATGGAGCTATGGTTAAAACAGTCTGTATACGTGCCGTTACTGAGAGGCCAGTATTAGATTGCGACGCACCACTGGGTGTTTTTTGTAACCCTTGGAGCTTCATATTGACGATGAAACACAGAAATTGAATCGGGAATGAATATAGTTGGCACAATGCCGACTTACGTCCAGGGGGAGCAGTGCTTCAAACAGTCTGTATACGTGCCGTTACTAAGAGGCCAGTATTAGATTGCGACGCACCACACGGTGTTTACTGTAACCCTTGGAACTTCATATTGACGATGAAACACAGAAATTGCATCGGGGATGAATATAGTAGGCACAATGCCGACTTACGTCCAGGGGGAGCAATGCTTAAAACAGTCTGTATACGTGCCATTACTGTGAGGCCAGTATTAGATTGCGACGCACCACTGGGTGTTTACTGTAACCCTTGGAGCTTCATGTTGACGATGAAACACAGAAATTGAATCGGGAATGAATATAGTCGGCACAATGCCGACTTACGTCCAGGGTTAGCAATGCTTCAAACAGTCTGTATACGTGCCATTACTGAGAGGCCAGTATTAGATTGCGACGCACCACTGGGTGTTTACTGTAACCCTTGGAACTTCATATTGACGATGAAACACAGAAATTGCATCGGGATTGAATATAGTAGGCACAATGCCGATTTACGTCCAGTGGGAGTAAAGCTTAAAACAGTCTGTATATGTGCCGTTACTGAGAGGTCAGTATTAGATTGCGACGCACCACTGGGTGTTTACTGTAACCCTTGGAACCTCATATTGATGATGAAACACAGAAATTGCAACGGGATTGAATATAGTAGGCACAATGCCGACTTACGTCCAGGGGGAGCAATGCTTCAAACAGTCTGTATATGTGCCGTTACTGAGAGGCCAGTATTAGATTGCGACGCACCACGGGGTGTTTACTGTAACCCTTGGAGCTTCATATTGACGATGAAACACAGAAATTGCATCGGGATTGAATATAGTAGGCACAATGCCGACTTACGTCCAGGGGGAGCAATGCTTCAAACAGTCTCTATACGTGCCTTTCCTGAGAGGCCAGTATTATATTGCGACGCACAACTGGGTGTTTACTGTAACCCTTGGAGCTTCATATTGACGATGAAACACAGAAATTGCATCGGGAATGAATATAGTTGGCACAATGCCGACTTACGTCCAGGGGGAGCAATGCTTCAAACAGTCTTTATACGTGCCATTCTGAGAGGCCAGTATTAGATTGCGACGCACCACTGGGCGTTTACTGTAACCCTTGGAGCTTCATATTGACGATTAAACACAGAAATTGCATCGGGATTAAATATTGTATATACAATGCCGACTTACGTCCAGGGGGACCAATGCTTAAAACACTCTGTATACGTGCCGTTACTGAGAGGCCAGTATTAGATTGCGACGCACCACTGGGTGTTTACTGTAACCCTTGTAGCTTCATATTGACGATGAAACACAGAAATTGCATCGGGATTGAATATAGTTGGCACAATGCCGACTTACGTCCAGGGGGAGCAATGCATAAAACAGTCTATATACGTGCCGTTACAGAGAAGCCAGTATTAGACTGCGACGCACCACTGGGTGTTTACTGTAACCCTTGGAACTTCATATTGACGATGAAACACATAAATTGCATCGGGATTGAATATAGTAGGCACAATGCCGACTTACGTCAAGTGGGAGTAATGCTTTAAACAGTCTGTATATGTGCCGTTACTGAGAGTTCAGTATTAGATTGCGACGCACCACTGGGTGTTTTCTGTAACCCTTGGAGCTTCATATTGACGATGAAACACAGAAATTGCATCGGGAATGAATATAGTAGGCGCAATGCCGACTTACGTCCAGGGGGAGCAATGCTTCAAACAGTCTGTATACGTGCCATTACTGAGAGGCCAGTATTAGATTGCGACGCACCACTGGGCGTTTACTGTAACCCTTGGAGCTTCATATTGACGATGAAACACAGAAATTGCATCGGGAATGAATATAGTTGGCACAATGCCGACTTACGTCCAGGGGGAGCAATGCTTCGTTCTGTATACGTGCCATTACTGAGAGGCCAGTATTAGATTGCGACGCACCACTGGGTGTTTACTGTAACCCTTGGAGCTTCATATTGACGATGAAACACAGAAATTGCATCGGGATTGAATATAGTTGGCACAATGCCGACTTACGTCCAGGGGGAGCAATGCATAAAACAGTCTGTATACGTGCTGTTACTGAGAGGCCAGTATTAGACTGCGACGCACCACTGGGTGTTTACTGTAACCCTTGGAACTTCATATTGACGATGAAACACAGAAATTGCATCGGGATTGAATATAGTTGGCACAATGCCGACTTACGTCCAGGGGGAGCAGTGCTTCAAACAGTAGGGGTACGTGCCGTTACTAAGAGGCCAGTATTAGATTGCGACGCACCACTGGGTGTTTACTGTAACCCTTGGAACTTCATATTGACGATGAAACACAGAAATTGCATCGGGATTGAATATAGTAGGCACAATGCCGATTTACGTCCAGTGGGAGTAAAGCTTAAAACAGTCTGTATATGTGCCGTTACTGAGAGGTCAGTATTAGATTGCGACGCACCACTGGGTGTTTACTGTAACCCTTGGAACCTCATATTGACGATGAAACACAGAAATTGCATCGGGATTGAATATAGTAGGCACAATGCCGACTTACGTCCAGGGGGAGCAATGCTTCAAACAGTCTGTATATGTGCCGTTACTGAGAGGCCAGTATTAGATTGCGAGGCACCACGGGGTGTTTACTGTAACCCTTGGAGCTTCATATTGACGATGAAACACAGAAATTGCATCGGGATTGAATATAGTAAGCACAATGCCGACTTACGTCCACGGGGAGCAATGCTTCAAACAGTCTCTATACGTGCCTTTCCTGAGAGGCCAGTATTAGATTGCGACGCACCACTCGGCGTTTACTGTAACCCTTGGAGCTTCATATTGACGATGAAACACAGAAATTGCATCGGGATTAAATATTGTATATACAATGCCGACTTACGTCCAGGGGGAGCAATGCTTAAAACACTCTGTATACGTGCCGTTACTGAGAGGCCAGTATTAGATTGCGACGCACCACTGGGTGTTTACTGTAACCCTTGGAGCTTCATATTGACGATGAAACACAGAGATTGCATCGGGATTGAATATAGTTGGCACAATGCCGACTTACGTCCAGGGGGAGCAGTGCTTCAAACAGTCTGTGTACGTGCCGTTACTAAGAGGCCAGTATTAGATTGCGACGCACCACTGGGTGTTTACTGTAACCCTTGGAACTTCATATTGACGATGAAACACATAAATTGCATCGGGATTGAATATAGTAGGCACAATGCCGACTTACGTCCAGTGGGAGTAATGCTTTAAACAGTCTGTATATGTGCCGTTACTGAGAGTTCAGTATTAGATTGCGACGCACCACTGGGTGTTTTCTGTAACCCTTGGAGCTTCATATTGACGATGAAACACAGAAATTGCATCGGGATTGAATATAGTTGGCACAATGCCGACTTACGTCCAGGGGGAGCAATGCATAAAACAGTCTGTATACGTGCTGTTACTGAGAGGCCAGTATTAGACTGCGACGCACCACTGGGTGTTTACTGTAACCCTTGGAACTTCATATTGACGATGAAACACAGAAATTGCATCGGGATTGAATATAGTTGGCACAATGCCGACTTACGTCCAGGGGGAGCAGTGCTTCAAACAGTCTGTGTACGTGCCGTTACTAAGAGGCCAGTATTAGATTGCGACGCACCACTGGGTGTTTACTGTAACCCTTGGAACTTCATATTGACGATGAAACACAGAAATTGCATCGGGATTGAATATAGTTGGCACAATGCCGACTTACGTCCAGGGGGAGCAATACTTCAAACAGTCTGTATACGTGCCGTTACTGAGTGGCCAGTATTAGATTGCGACACACAACTGGGTGTTTACTGTAACCCTTGGAGCTTCATATTGACGATGAAACACAGAAATTACATCGGGAATGAATATAGTAGGCACAATGCCGTCGTACGTCCAGGGGGAGCAATGCTTCAAACAGTCTGTATACGTGCCGTTACTGAGAGGCCAGTATTAGATTGCGACGCACCACTGGGTGTTTACTGTAACCCTTGGAGCTTCATATTGACGATGAAACACAGAAATTGCATCGGGATTGAATATAGTTGGCACAATGCCGACTTACGTCCAGGGGGAGCAATGCTTAAAACAGTCTGTATACGTGCCGTTACTGAGAGGCCAGTATTAGATTGCGACGCACCACTGGGTGTTTACTGTAACCCTTGGAGCTTCATATTGACGATGAAACACAGAAATTGCATCGGGATTGAATATAGTTGGCACAATGCCGACTTACGTCCAGGGGGAGCAATGCTTCAAACAGTCTGTATACGTGCCGTTACTGAGAGGCAAGTGTTAGATTGCAACGAACCAGTGGGTGTTTCCTGTAACCCTTGGAGCTTCATATTGACGATGAAACACAGAAATTGCATCGGGATTGAATATAGTTGGCACAATGCCGACTTACGTCCAGGGGGAGCAATGCATAAAACAGTCTGTATACGTGCCGTTACTGAGAGGCCAGTATTAGACTGCGACGCACCACTGGGTGTTTACTGTAACCCTTGGAGCTTCATATTGACGATGAAACACAGAAATTGCATCGGGAATGAATATAGTAGGCACAATGCCGACTTACGTCCAGGGGGAGCAATGCTTCAAACAGTCTGCATAAGTGCCATTACTGAGAGGCCAGTATTAGTTTGCGACGCACCACTGGGCGTTTACTGTAACCCTTGGAGCTTCATATTGACGATGAAACACAGAAATTGCATCGGGAATGAATATAGTTGGCACAATGCCGACTTACGTCCAGGGGGAGCAATGCTTCAAACAGTCTGTATACGTGCCATTACTGAGAGGCCAGTATTAGAGTGCGACGCACCACTGGGTGTTTACTGTAACCCTTGGAGCTTCATATTGACGATGAAACACAGAAATTGCATCGGGGATGAATATAGTAGGCACAATGCCGACGTACGTCCAGGGGGAGCAACGCTTAAAACAGTCTGTATACGTGCCATTACTGAGAGGCCGGTATTAGATTGCGACGCACCACTGGGTGTTTACTGAAACCCTTGGAGCTTCATGTTGACGATGAAACACAGAAATTGAATCGGGAATGAATATAGTTGGCACAATGCCGACTTACGTCCAGGGTTAGCAATGCTTCAAACAGTCTGTATACGTGCCATTACTGAGAGGCCAGTATTAGATTGCGACGCACCACTGGATGTTTACTGTAACCCTTGGAACTTCATATTGACGATGAAACACAGAAATTGCATCGGGATTGAATATAGTAGGTACAATGCCGACTTACGTCCAGTGGGAGTAATGCTTAAAACAGTCTGTATATGTGCCGTTACTGAGAGGTCAGTATTAGATTGCGACGCACCACTGGGTGTTTACTGTAACTTTTGGCACCTCATATTGAAGATGAAACACAGAAATTGCATCGGGATTGAATATAGTAGGCACAATGCCGACTTACGTCCAGGGGGAGCAATGCTTCAAACAGTCTGTATATGTGCCATTACTGAGAGGCCAGTATTGGATTGCGATGCACCACTGGGCGTTTACTGTAACCCTTGGAGCTTCATATTGACTACGAAACACAGAAATTGCATCGGGATTGAATATAGTAGGCACAATGCCGACTTACGTCCAGGGGGAGCAATGCTTCAAACAGTCTCTATACGTGCCTTTCCTGAGAGGCCAGTATTAGAGTGCGACGCACCACTGGGTGTTTACTGTAACCCTTGGAGCTTCATATTGACGATGAAACACAGAAATTGAATCGGGAATGAATATAGTTGGCACAATGCCGACTTACGTCCAGGGTTAGCAATGCTTCAAACAGTCTGTATACGTGCCATTACTGAGAGGCCAGTATTATATTGCGACGCACCACTGGGTGTTTACTGTAACCCTTGGAGCTTCATATTGACGATGAAACACAGAAATTGCATCGGGAATGAATATAGTTGGCACAATGCCGACTTACGTCCAGGGGGAGCAATGCTTCAAACAGTCTGTATACGTGCCCTTACTGAGTGGCCAGTATTATATTGCGACGCACCACTGGGTGTTTATTGTAACCCTTGGAGCTTCATATTGACGATGAAACACAGAAATTGCATCGGGATTGAATATAGTAGGCACAATGCCGTTGTACGTCCAGGGGGAGCAATGCTTCAAACAGTCTGTATATGTGCCGTTACTGAGAGGCCAGTATTAGATTGCGACACACCACTGGGTGTTTACTGTAACCCTTGGAGCTTCATATTGACGATGAAACACAGAAATTGCTCGGGGTTGAATATAGTTTTCACAATGCCGACTTACGTCCAGGGGGAGGAATGCTTCAAACAGTCTGTATACGTGCCGTTACTGTGAGGCCAGTATTAGATTGCGTCGCACCACTGGATGTTTATTGTAACTCTTGGAGCTTCAAATTGACGATGAAACACAGAAATTGCATCGGGATTGAATATAGTTAGCACAATGCCGACTTATGTCCAGGGGGAGGAATGCTTCAAACAGTCTGTATACGTGCCGTTACTGAGAGGCCAGTGTTAGACTGCGACGAACCAGTGGGTGTTTACTGTAACCCTTGGAGCTTCGTGTGACGATGAAACACAGAAATTGCATCGGGATTAAATATAGTATACACAATGCCGACTTACGTCCAGGGGGAGCAATGCTTAAAACACTCTGTATACGTGCCGTTACTGAGAGGCCAGTATTAGATTGCGACGCACCACTGGGCGTTTACTGTAACCCTTGGAGCTTCATATTGACGACGAAACACAGAAATTGCATCGGGATTGAATATAGTTGGCACAATGCCGACTTACGTCCAGGGGGAGCAATGCATAAAACAGTCTATATACGTGCCGTTACTGAGAAGCCATTATTAGACTGCGACGCACCACTGGGTTTTTACTGGAACCCTTGGAACTTCATATTGACGATGAAATACAGAAATTGCATCGGGATTGAATATAGTAGGCTCAATGCCGACTTACGTCCAATGGGAGTAATGCTTCAAACACTCTGTATATGTGCCGTTACTGAGAGGTCAGTATTAGATTGCGACGCACCACTGGGTGTTTTCTGTAACCCTTGGAGCTTCATATTGACGATGAAACACAGAAATTGCATCGGAACTGAATATAGTAAGTACAATGCCGACTTACGTCCAGGGAGAGCAATGCTTCAAACAGTCTGTATACGTGCCATTACTGAGAGGCCAGTATTAGATTGCGACGCACCACTGGGCGTTTACTGTAACCCTTGGAGCTTCATATTGACGATGAAACACAGAAATTGCATCGGGAATGAATATAGTTGGCACAATGCCGACTTACGTCCAGGGGGAGCAATGCTTCATTCTGTATACGTGCCATTAGTGAGAGGCCAGTATTAGAGTGCGACGCACCACTGGGTGTTTACTGTAACCCTTGGAGCTTCATATTGACGATGAAACACAGAAATTGAATCGGGAATGAATATAGTTGGCACAATGCCGACTTACGTCCAGGGTTAGCAATGCTTCAAACAGTCTGTATACGTGCCATTACTGAGAGGCCAGTATTATATTGCGACGCACCACTGGGTGTTTACTGTAACCCTTGGAGCTTCATATTGACGATGAAACACAGAAATTGCATCGGGAATGAATATAGTTGGCACAATGCCGACTTACGTCCAGGGGGAGCAATGCTTCAAACAGTCTGTATACGTGCCCTTACTGAGTGGCCAGTATTATATTGCGACGCACCACTGGGTGTTTATTGTAACCCTTGGAGCTTCATATTGACGATGAAACACAGAAATTGCATCGGGATTGAATATAGTAGGCACAATGCCGTTGTACGTCCAGGGGGAACAATGCTTCAAACAGTCTGTATATGTGCCGTTACTGAGAGGCCAGTATTAGATTGCGACACACCACTGGGTGTTTACTGTAACCCTTGGAGCTTCATATTGACGATGAAACACAGAAATTGCTCGGGGTTGAATATAGTTTTCACAATGCCGACTTACGTCCAGGGGGAGGAATGCTTCAAACAGTCTGTATACGTGCCGTTACTGTGAGGCCAGTATTAGATTGCGTCGCACCACTGGGTGTTTATTGTAACCCTTGGAGCTTCAAATTGACGATGAAACACAGAAATTGCATCGGGATTGAATATAGTACGCACAATGCCGACTTACGTCCAGGGGGAGCAATGCTTCAAACAGTCTGTATATGTGCCGTTACTGAGAGGCCAGTATTAGATTGCGACGCACCACGGGGTGTTTACTGTAACCCTTGGAGCTTCATATTGACGATGAAACACAGAAATTGCATCGGGATTGAATATAGTAGGCACAATGCCGACTTACGTCCAGGGGGAGCAATGCTTCAAACAGTCTCTATACGTGCCTTTCCTGAGAGGCCAGTATTATATTGCGACGCACCACTGGGTGTTTACTGTAACCCTTGGAGCTTCATATTGACGATGAAACACAGAAATTGCATCGGGAATGAATATAGTTGGCACAATGCCGACTTACGTCCAGGGGGAGCAATGCGTCAAACAATCTTTATACGTGCCATTACTGAGAGGCCAGTATTAGATTGCGACGCACCACTGGGCGTTTACTGTAACCCTTGGAGCTTCATATAGACGATGAAACACAGAAATTGCATCGGGATTAAATATTGTATATACAATGCCGACTTACGTCCAGGGGGAGCAATGCTTAAAACACTCTGTATACGTGCCGTTACTGAGAGGCCAGTATTAGATTGCGACGCACCACTGGGTGTTTACTGTAACCCTTGGAGCTTCATATTGACGATGAAACACAGAAATTGCATCGGGATTGAATATAGTTGGCACAATGCCGACTTACGTTTAGGGGGAGCAATGCATAAAACAGTCTATATACGTGCCGTTACAGAGAAGCCAGTATTAGACCGCGACGCACCACTGGGTGTTTACTGTAACCCTTTGAACTTCATATTGACGATGAAACACATAAATTGCATCGGGATTGAATATAGTAGGCACAATGCCGACTTACGTCCAGTGGGAGTAATGCTTCAAACAGTCTGTATATGTGCCGTTCTTGAGAGTTCAGTATTAGATTGCGACGCACCACTGGGTGTTTTCTGTAACCCTTGGAGCTTCATATTGACGATGAAACACAGAAATTGCATCGGGAATGAATATAGTAGGCGCAATGCCGACTTACGTCCAGGGGGAGCAATGCTTCAAACAGTCTGTATACGTGCCATTACTGAGAGGCCAGTATTAGATTGCGACGCACCACTGGGCGTTTACTGTAACCCTTGGAGCTTCATATTGACGATGAAACACAGAAATTGCATCGGGAATGAATATAGTTGGCACAATGCCGACTTACGTCCAGGGGGAGCAATGCTTCGTTCTGTATACGTGCCATTACTGAGAGGCCAGTATTAGATTGCGACGCACCACTGGGTGTTTACTGTAACCCTTGGAGCTTCATATTGACGATGAAACACAGAAATTGCATCGGGATTGAATATAGTTGGCACAATGCCGACTTACGTCCAGGGGGAGCAATGCATAAAACAGTCTGTATACGTGCTGTTACTGAGAGGCCAGTATTAGACTGCGCCGCACCACTGGGTGTTTACTGTAACCCTTGGAACTTCATATTGACGATGAAACACAGAAATTGCATCGGGATTGAATATAGTTGGCACAATGCCGACTTACGTCCAGGGGGAGCAGTGCTTCAAACAGTCTGTGTACGTGCCGTTACTAAGAGGCCAGTATTAGATTGCGACGCACCACTGGGTGTTTACTGTAACCCTTGGAACTTCATATTGACGATGAAACACAGAAATTGCATCGGGATTGAATATAGTTGGCACAATGCCGACTTACGTCCAGGGGGAGCAATACTTCAAACAGTCTGTATACGTGCCGTTACTGAGTGGCCAGTATTAGATTGCGACGCACAACTGGGTGTTTACTGTAACCCTTGGAGCTTCATATTGACGATGAAACACAGAAATTACATCGGGAATGAATATAGTAGGCACAATGCCGTCGTACGTCCAGGGGGAGCAATGCTTCAAACAGTCTGTATACGTGCCGTTACTGAGAGGCCAGTATTAGATTGCGACGCACCACTGGGTGTTTACTGTAACCCTTGGTGCTTCACATTGACGATGAAACACAGAAATTGCATCGGGATTGAATATAGTTGGCACAATGCCGACTTACGTCCAGGGGGAGGAATGCTTCAAACAGTCTGTATACGTGCCGTTACTGAGAGGCCAGTATTAGATTGCGACGCACCACTGGGTGTTTCCTGTAACCCTTGGAGCTTCATATTGACGATGAAACACAGAAATTGCATCGGGATTGAATATAGTAGGCACAATGCCGACTTACGTCCAGGGGGAGCAATGCTTCGTTCTGTATACGTGCCATTACTGAGAGGCCAGTATTAGATTGCGACGCACCACTGGGTGTTTACTGTAACCCTTGGAGCTTCATATTGACGATGAAACACAGAAATTGCATCGGGATTGAATATAGTTGGCACAATGCCGACTTACGTCCAGGGGGAGCAATGCATAAAACTGTCTGTATACGTGCTGTTACTGAGAGGCCAGTATTAGACTGCGACGCACCACTGGGTGTTTACTGTAACCCTTGGAACCTCATATTGACGATGAAACACAGAAATTGCATCGGGATTGAATATAGTTGGCACAATGCCGACTTACGTCCAGGGGGAGCAATGCATAAAACAGTCTGTATACGTGCTGTTACTGAGATGCCAGTATTAGATTGCGACGCACCACTGGGCGTTTACTGTAACCCTTGGAGCTTCATATTGACGATGAAACACAGAAATTGCATCGGGAATGAATATAGTTGGCACAATGCCGACTTACGTCCAGGGGGAGCAATGCTTCAAACAGTCTGTATACGTGCCATTACTGAGAGGCCAGTATTAGAGTGCGACGCACCACTGGGTGTTTACTGTAACCCTTGGAGCTTCATATTGACGATGAAACACAGAAATTGCATCGGGGATGAATATAGTAGGCACAATGCCGACTTACGTCCAGGGGGAGCAACGCTTAAAACAGTCTGTATACGTGCCATTACTGAGAGGCTAGTATTAGATTGCGACGCACCACTGGGTGTTTACTGTAACCCTTGGAGCTTCATGTTGACGATGAAACACAGAAATTGAATCGGGAATGAATATAGTTGGCACAATGCTGACTTACGTCCAGGGTTAGCAATGCTTCAAACAGTGTGTATACGTGCCATTACTGAGAGGCCAGTATTAGATTGCGACGCACCACTGGATGTTTACTGTAACCCTTGGAACTTCATATTGACGATGAAACACAGAAATTGCATCGGGATTGAATATAGTAGGCACAATGCCGACTTACGTCCAGTGGGAGTAATGCTTAAAACAGTCTGTATATGTGCCGTTACTGAGAGGTCAGTATTAGATTGCGACGCACCACTGAGTGTTTACTGTAACTTTTGGAACCTCATATTGACGATGAAACACAGAAATTGCATCGGGATTGAATATAGTAGGCACAATGCCGACTTACGTCCAGGGGGAGCAATGCTTCAAACAGTCTGTATATGTGCCATTACTGAGAGGCCAGTATTAGATTGCGACGCACCACTGGGTGTTTACTGTAACCCTTGGAGCCTCATATTGACGATGAAACACAGAAATTGCATCGGGATTGAATATAGTAGGCACAATGCCGACTTACGTCCAGGGGGAGCAATGCTTCAAACAGTCTCTATACGTGCCTTTCCTGAGAGGCCAGTATTATATTGCGACGCACCACTGGGTGTTTATTGTAACCCTTGGAGCTTCATATTGACGATGAAACACAGAAATTGCATGGGGAATGAATATAGTTGGCACAATGCCGACTTACGTCCAGGGGGAGCAATGCTTCAAACAGTCTTTATACGTGCCGTTACTGAGAATCTAGTATTAGATTGCGATGCACCACTGGGTGTTTACTGTAACCCTTGGAAATTCATATTGACGATGAAACACAGAAATTGCATCGGGATTGAATATAGTTGGCACAATGCCGACTTACGTCCAGGGGGAGCAATGCTTCAAACAGTCTGTATACGTGCCATTACTGAGAGGCCAGTATTAGAGTGCGACGCACCACTGGGTGTTTACTGTAACCCTTGGAGCTTCATATTGACGATGAAACACAGAAATTGCATCGGAAATGAATATAGTAGGCACAATGCCGACTTACGTCCAGATGGAGCTATGGTTAAAACAGTCTGTATACGTGCCGTTACTGAGAGGCCAGTATTAGATTGCGACGCACCACTGGGTGTTTTTTGTAACCCTTGGAGCTTCATATTGACGATGAAACACAGAAATTGAATCGGGAATGAATATAGTTGGCACAATGCCGACTTACGTCCCGGGGGAGCAGTGCTTCAAACAGTCTGTATACGTGCCGTTACTAAGAGGCCAGTATTAGATTGCGACGCACCACAGGGTGTTTACTGTAACCCTTGGAACTTCATATTGACGATGAAACACAGAAATTGCATCGGGGATGAATATAGTAGGCACAATGCCGACTTACGTCCAGGGGGAGCAATGCTTAAAACAGTCTGTATACGTGCCATTACTGTGAGGCCAGTATTAGATTGCGACGCACCACTGGGTGTTTACTGTAACCCTTGGAGCTTCATGTTGACGATGAAACACAGAAATTGAATCGGGAATGAATATAGTCGGCACAATGCCGACTTACGTCCAGGGTTAGCAATGCTTCAAACAGTCTGTATACGTGCCATTACTGAGAGGCCAGTATTAGATTGCGACGCACCACTGGGTGTTTACTGTAACCCTTGGAACTTCATATTGACGATGAAACACAAAAATTGCATCGGGATTGAATATAGTAGGCACAATGCCGATTTACGTCCAGTGGGAGTAAAGCTTAAAACAGTCTGTATATGTGCCGTTACTGAGAGGTCAGTATTAGATTGCGACGCACCACTGGGTGTTTACTGTAACCCTTGGAACCTCATATTGATGATGAAACACAGAAATTGCAACGGGATTGAATATAGTAGGCACAATGCCGACTTACGTCCAGGGGGAGCAATGCTTCAAACAGTCTGTATATGTGCCGTTACTGAGAGGCCAGTATTAGATTGCGACGCACCACGGGGTGTTTACTGTAACCCTTGGAGCTTCATATTGACGATGAAACACAGAAATTGCATCGGGATTGAATATAGTAGGCACAATGCCGACTTACGTCCAGGGGGAGCAATGCTTCAAACAGTCTCTATACGTGCCTTTCCTGAGAGGCCAGTATTATATTGCGACGCACAACTGGGTGTTTACTGTAACCCTTGGAGCTTCATATTGACGATGAAACACAGAAATTGCATCGGGAATGAATATAGTTGGCACAATGCCGACTTACGTCCAGGGGGAGCAATGCTTCAAACAGTCTTTATACGTGCCATTCTGAGAGGCCAGTATTAGATTGCGACGCACCACTGGGCGTTTACTGTAACCCTTGGAGCTTCATATTGACGATTAAACACAGAAATTGCATCGGGATTAAATATTGTATATACAATGCCGACTTACGTCCAGGGGGAGCAATGCTTAAAACACTCTGTATACGTGCCGTTACTGAGAGGCCAGTATTAGATTGCGACGCACCACTGGGTGTTTACTGTAACCCTTGTAGCTTCATATTGACGATGAAACACAGAAATTGCATCGGGAATGAATATAGTTGGCACAATGCCGACTTACGTCCAGGGGGAGCAATGCATAAAACAGTCTATATACGTGCCGTTACAGAGAAGCCAGTATTAGACTGCGACGCACCACTGGGTGTTAACTGTAACCCTTGGAACTTCATATTGACGATGAAACACATAAATTGCATCGGGATTGAATATAGTAGGCACAATGCCGACTTACGTCCAGTGGGAGTAATGCTTTAAACAGTCTGTATATGTGCCGTTACTGAGAGTTCAGTATTAGATTGCGACGCACCACTGGGTGTTTTCTGTAACCCTTGGAGCTTCATATTGACGATGAAACACAGAAATTGCATCGGGAATGAATATAGTAGGCGCAATGCCGACTTACGTCCAGGGGGAGCAATGCTTCAAACAGTCTGTATACGTGCCATTACTGAGAGGCCAGTATTAGATTGCGACGCACCACTGGGCGTTTACTGTAACCCTTGGAGCTTCATATTGACGATGAAACACAGAAATTGCATCGGGAATGAATATAGTTGGCACAATGCCGACTTACGTCCAGGGGGAGCAATGCTTCGTTCTGTATACGTGCCATTACTGAGAGGCCAGTATTAGATTGCGACGCACCACTGGGTGTTTACTGTAACCCTTGGAGCTTCATATTGACGATGAAACACAGAAATTGCATCGGGATTGAATATAGTTGGCACAATGCCGACTTACGTCCAGGGGGAGCAATGCATAAAACAGTCTGTATACGTGCTGTTACTGAGAGGCCAGTATTAGACTGCGACGCACCACTGGGTGTTTACTGTAACCCTTGGAACTTCATATTGACGATGAAACACAGAAATTGCATCGGGATTGAATATAGTTGGCACAATGCCGACTTACGTCCAGGGGGAGCAGTGCTTCAAACAGTCTGTGTACGTGCCGTTACTAAGAGGCCAGTATTAGATTGCGACGCACCACTGGGTGTTTACTGTAACCCTTGGAACTTCATATTGACGATGAAACACAGAAATTGCATCGGGATTGAATATAGTAGGCACAATGCCGATTTACGTCCAGTGGGAGTAAAGCTTAAAACAGTCTGTATATGTGCCGTTACTGAGAGGTCAGTATTAGATTGCGACGCACCACTGGGTGTTTACTGTAACCCTTGGAACCTCATATTGACGATGAAACACAGAAATTGCATCGGGATTGAATATAGTAGGCACAATGCCGACTTACGTCCAGGGGGAGCAATGCTTCAAACAGTCTGTATATGTGCCGTTACTGAGAGGCCAGTATTAGATTGCGAGGCACCACGGGGTGTTTACTGTAACCCTTGGAGCTTCATATTGACGATGAAACACAGAAATTGCATCGGGATTGAATATAGTAAGCACAATGCCGACTTACGTCCACGGGGAGCAATGCTTCAAACAGTCTCTATACGTGCCTTTCCTGAGAGGCCAGTATTAGATTGCGACGCACCACTCGGCGTTTACTGTAACCCTTGGAGCTTCATATTGACGATGAAACACAGAAATTGCATCGGGATTAAATATTGTATATACAATGCCGACTTACGTCCAGGGGGAGCAATGCTTAAAACACTCTGTATACGTGCCGTTACTGAGAGGCCAGTATTAGATTGCGACGCACCACTGGGTGTTTACTGTAACCCTTGGAGCTTCATATTGACGATGAAACACAGAGATTGCATCGGGATTGAATATAGTTGGCACAATGCCGACTTACGTCCAGGGGGAGCAGTGCTTCAAACAGTCTGTGTACGTGCCGTTACTAAGAGGCCAGTATTAGATTGCGACGCACCACTGGGTGTTTACTGTAACCCTTGGAACTTCATATTGACGATGAAACACATAAATTGCATCGGGATTGAATATAGTAGGCACAATGCCGACTTACGTCCAGTGGGAGTAATGCTTTAAACAGTCTGTATATGTGCCGTTACTGAGAGTTCAGTATTAGATTGCGACGCACCACTGGGTGTTTTCTGTAACCCTTGGAGCTTCATATTGACGATGAAACACAGAAATTGCATCGGGATTGAATATAGTTGGCACAATGCCGACTTACGTCCAGGGGGAGCAATGCATAAAACAGTCTGTATACGTGCTGTTACTGAGAGGCCAGTATTAGACTGCGACGCACCACTGGGTGTTTACTGTAACCCTTGGAACTTCATATTGACGATGAAACACAGAAATTGCATCGGGATTGAATATAGTTGGCACAATGCCGACTTACGTCCAGGGGGAGCAGTGCTTCAAACAGTCTGTGTACGTGCCGTTACTAAGAGGCCAGTATTAGATTGCGACGCACCACTGGGTGTTTACTGTAACCCTTGGAACTTCATATTGACGATGAAACACAGAAATTGCATCGGGATTGAATATAGTTGGCACAATGCCGACTTACGTCCAGGGGGAGCAATACTTCAAACAGTCTGTATACGTGCCGTTACTGAGTGGCCAGTATTAGATTGCGACGCACAACTGGGTGTTTACTGTAACCCTTGGAGCTTCATATTGACGATGAAACACAGAAATTACATCGGGAATGAATATAGTAGGCACAATGCCGTCGTACGTCCAGGGGGAGCAATGCTTCAAACAGTCTGTATACGTGCCGTTACTGAGAGGCCAGTATTAGATTGCGACGCACCACTGGGTGTTTACTGTAACCCTTGGAGCTTCATATTGACGATGAAACACAGAAATTGCATCGGGATTGAATATAGTTGGCACAATGCCGACTTACGTCCAGGGGGAGCAATGCATAAAAAAGTCTGTATACGTGCTGTTACTGAGAGGCCAGTATTAGACTGCGACGCACCACTGGGTGTTTACTGTAACCCTTGGAACTTCATATTGACGATGAAACACAGAAATTGCATCGGGATTGAATATAGTTGGCACAATGCCGACTTACGTCCAGGGGGAGCAGTGCTTCAAACAGTCTGTGTACGTGCCGTTACTAAGAGGCCAGTATTAGATTGCGACGCACCACTGGGTGTTTACTGTAACCCTTGGAACTTCATATTGACGATGAAACACAGAAATTGCATCGGGATTGAATATAGTTGGCACAATGCCGACTTACGTCCAGGGGGAGCAATACTTCAAACAGTCTGTATACGTGCCGTTACTGAGTGGCCAGTATTAGATTGCGACGCACAACTGGGTGTTTACTGTAACCCTTGGAGCTTCATATTGACGATGAAACACAGAAATTACATCGGGAATGAATATAGTAGGCACAATGCCGTCGTACGTCCAGGGGGAGCAATGCTTCAAACAGTCTGTATACGTGCCGTTACTGAGAGGCCAGTATTAGATTGCGACGCACCACTGGGTGTTTACTGTAACCCTTGGAGCTTCATATTGACGATGAAACACAGAAATTGCATCGGGATTGAATATAGTTGGCACAATGCCGACTTACGTCCAGGGGGAGCAATGCTTAAAACAGTCTGTATACGTGCCGTTACTGAGAGGCCAGTATTAGATTGCGACGCACCACTGGGTGTTTACTGTAACCCTTGGAGCTTCATATTGACGATGAAACACAGAAATTGCATCGGGATTGAATATATTTGGCACAATGCCGACTTACGTCCAGGGGGAGCAATGCTTCAAACAGTCTGTATACGTGCCGTTACTGAGAGGCAAGTGTTAGATTGCAACGAACCAGTGGGTGTTTCCTGTAACCCTTGGAGCTTCATATTGACGATGAAACACAGAAATTGCATCGGGATTGAATATAGTTGGCACAATGCCGACTTACGTCCAGGGGGAGCAATGCATAAAACAGTCTGTATACGTGCCGTTACTGAGAGGCCAGTATTAGACTGCGACGCACCACTGGGTGTTTACTGTAACCCTTGGAGCTTCATATTGACGATGAAACACAGAAATTGCATCGGGAATGAATATAGTAGGCACAATGCCGACTTACGTCCAGGGGGAGCAATGCTTCAAACAGTCTGCATAAGTGCCATTACTGAGAGGCCAGTATTAGTTTGCGACGCACCACTGGGCGTTTACTGTAACCCTTGGAGCTTCATATTGACGATGAAACACAGAAATTGCATCGGGAATGAATATAGTTGGCACAATGCCGACTTACGTCCAGGGGGAGCAATGCTTCAAACAGTCTGTATACGTGCCATTACTGAGAGGCCAGTATTAGAGTGCGACGCACCACTGGGTGTTTACTGTAACCCTTGGAGCTTCATATTGACGATGAAACACAGAAATTGCATCGGGGATGAATATAGTAGGCACAATGCCGACGTACGTCCAGGGGGACCAACGCTTAAAACAGTCTGTATACGTGCCATTACTGAGAGGCCGGTATTAGATTGCGACGCACCACTGGGTGTTTACTGTAACCCTTGGAGCTTCATGTTGACGATGAAACACAGAAATTGAATCGGGAATGAATATAGTTGGCACAATGCCGACTTACGTCCAGGGTTAGCAATGCTTCAAACAGTCTGTATACGTGCCATTACTGAGAGGCCAGTATTAGATTGCGACGCACCACTGGATGTTTACTGTAACCCTTGGAACTTCATATTGACGATGAAACACAGAAATTGCATCGGGATTGAATATAGTAGGTACAATGCCGACTTACGTCCAGTGGGAGTAATGCTTAAAACAGTCTGTATATGTGCCGTTACTGAGAGGTCAGTATTAGATTGCGACGCACCACTGGGTGTTTACTGTAACTTTTGGCACCTCATATTGAAGATGAAACACAGAAATTGCATCGGGATTGAATATAGTAGGCACAATGCCGACTTACGTCCAGGGGGAGCAATGCTTCAAACAGTCTGTATATGTGCCATTACTGAGAGGCCAGTATTGGATTGCGATGCACCACTGGGCGTTTACTGTAACCCTTGGAGCTTCATATTGACTACGAAACACAGAAATTGCATCGGGATTGAATATAGTAGGCACAATGCCGACTTACGTCCAGGGGGAGCAATGCTTCAAACAGTCTCTATACGTGCCATTACTGAGAGGCCAGTATTAGAGTGCGACGCACCACTGGGTGTTTACTGTAACCCTTGGAGCTTCATATTGACGATGAAACACAGAAATTGCTCGGGGTTGAATATAGTTTTCACAATGCCGACTTACGTCCAGGGGGAGGAATGCTTCAAACAGTCTGTATACGTGCCGTTACTGTGAGGCCAGTATTAGATTGCGTCGCACCACTGGATGTTTATTGTAACTCTTGGAGCTTCAAATTGACGATGAAACACAGAAATTGCATCGGGATTGAATATAGTTAGCACAATGCCTACTTATGTCCAGGGGGAGGAATGCTTCAAACAGTCTGTATACGTGCCGTTACTGAGAGGCCAGTGTTAGACTGCGACGAACCAGTGGGTGTTTACTGTAACCCTTGGAGCTTCGTGTGACGATGAAACACAGAAATTGCATCGGGATTAAATATAGTATACACAATGCCGACTTACGTCCAGGGGGAGCAATGCTTAAAACACTCTGTATACGTGCCGTTACTGAGAGGCCAGTATTAGATTGCGACGCACCACTGGGCGTTTACTGTAACCCTTGGAGCTTCATATTGACGACGAAACACAGAAATTGCATCGGGATTGAATATAGTTGGCACAATGCCGACTTACGTCCAGGGGGAGCAATGCATAAAACAGTCTATATACGTGCCGTTACTGAGAAGCCATTATTAGACTGCGACGCACCACTGGGTTTTTACTGGAACCCTTGGAACTTCATATTGACGATGAAATACAGAAATTGCATCGGGATTGAATATAGTAGGCTCAATGCCGACTTACGTCCAATGGGAGTAATGCTTCAAACACTCTGTATATGTGCCGTTACTGAGAGGTCAGTATTAGATTGCGACGCACCACTGGGTGTTTTCTGTAACCCTTGGAGCTTCATATTGACGATGAAACACAGAAATTGCATCGGAACTGAATATAGTAAGCACAATGCCGACTTACGTCCAGGGAGAGCAATGCTTCAAACAGTCTGTATACGTGCCATTACTGAGAGGCCAGTATTAGATTGCGACGCACCACTGGGCGTTTACTGTAACCCTTGGAGCTTCATATTGACGATGAAACACAGAAATTGCATCGGGAATGAATATAGTTGGCACAATGCCGACTTACGTCCAGGGGGAGCAATGCTTCATTCTGTATACGTGCCATTAGTGAGAGGCCAGTATTAGAGTGCGACGCACCACTGGGTGTTTACTGTAACCCTTGGAGCTTCATATTGACGATGAAACACAGAAATTGAATCGGGAATGAATATAGTTGGCACAATGCCGACTTACGTCCAGGGTTAGCAATGCTTCAAACAGTCTGTATACGTGCCATTACTGAGTGGCCAGTATTATATTGCGACGCACCACTGGGTGTTTACTGTAACCCTTGGAGCTTCATATTGACGATGAAACACAGAAATTGCATCGGGAATGAATATAGTTGGCACAATGCCGACTTACGTCCAGGGGGAGCAATGCTTCAAACAGTCTGTATACGTGCCCTTACTGAGTGGCCAGTATTATATTGCGACGCACCACTGGGTGTTTATTGTAACCCTTGGAGCTTCATATTGACGATGAAACACAGAAATTGCATCGGGATTGAATATAGTAGGCACAATGCCGTTGTACGTCCAGGGGGAACAATGCTTCAAACAGTCTGTATATGTGCCGTTACTGAGAGGCCAGTATTAGATTGCGTCACACCACTGGGTGTTTACTGTAACCCTTGGAGCTTCATATTGACGATGAAACACAGAAATTGCTCGGGGTTGAATATAGTTTTCACAATGCCGACTTACGTCCAGGGGGAGGAATGCTTCAAACAGTCTGTATACGTGCCGTTACTGTGAGGCCAGTATTAGATTGCGTCGCACCACTGGGTGTTTATTGTAACCCTTGGAGCTTCAAATTGACGATGAAACACAGAAATTGCATCGGGATTGAATATAGTTAGCACAATGCCGACTTATGTCCAGGGGGAGGAATGCTTCAAACAGTCTGTATACGTGCCGTTACTGAGAGGCCAGTGTTAGACTGCGACGAACCAGTGGGTGTTTACTGTAACCCTTGGAGCTTCGTGTGGCGATGAAACACAGAAATTGCATCGGGATTAAATATAGTATACACAATGCCGACTTACGTCCAGGGGGAGCAATGCTTAAAACACTCTGTATACGTGCCGTTACTGAGAGGCCAGTATTAGATTGCGACGCACCACTGGGCGTTTACTGTAACCCTTGGAGCTTCATATTGACGACGAAACACAGAAATTGCATCGGGATTGAATATAGTTGGCACAATGCCGACTTACGTCCAGGGGGAGCAATGCATAAAACAGTCTATATACGTGCCGTTACTGAGAAGCCATTATTAGACTGCGACGCACCACTGGGTTTTTACTGGAACCCTTGGAACTTCATATTGACGATGAAATACAGAAATTGCATCGGGATTGAATATAGTAGGCTCAATGCCGACTTACGTCCAGTGGGAGTAATGCTTCAAACACTCTGTATATGTGCCGTTACTGAGAGGTCAGTATTAGATTGCGACGCACCACTGGGTGTTTTCTGTAACCCTTGGAGCTTCATATTGACGATGAAACACAGAAATTGCATCGGAACTGAATATAGTAAGCACAATGCCGACTTACGTCCAGGGAGAGCAATGCTTCAAACAGTCTGTATACGTGCCATTACTGAGAGGCCAGTATTAGATTGCGACGCACCACTGGGCGTTTACTGTACCCCTTGGAGCTTCATATTGACGATGAAACACAGAAATTGCATCGGGAATGAATATAGTTGGCACAATGCCGACTTACGTCCAGGGGGAGCAATGCTTCATTCTGTATACGTGCCATTACTGAGAGGCCAGTATTAGAGTGCGACGCACCACAGGGTGTTTACTGTAACCCTTGGAGCTTCATATTGACGATGAAACACAGAAATTGCATCGGGATTGAATATAGTAGGCACAATGCCGACTTACGTCCAGGGGGAGCAATGCTTAGAACAGTCTGTATACGTGCCATTACTGAGAGGCCAGTATTAGAGTGCGACGCACCACTTTGTGTTTACTGTAACCCTTGGAGCTTCATATTGACGATGAAACACAGAAATTGCATCGGGAATGAATATAGTAGGCACAATGCCGACTTACGTCCAGGGGGAGCAATGCTTCAAACAGTCTGTATACGTGCCATTACTGAGAGGCCAGTATTAGATTGCGACGCACCACTGGGCGTTTACTGTAACCCTTGTAGCTTCATATTGACGATGAAACACAGAAATTGCATCGGGAATGAATATAGTTGGCACAATGCCGACTTACGTCCAGGGGGAGCAATGCTTCAAACAGTCAGTATACGTGGCATCACTGAGAGGCCAGTATTAGAGTGCGACGCCCCACTGGGTGTTTACTGTAACCCTTGGAGCTTCATATTGACGATGAAACACAGAAATTGCATCGGGGATGAATATAGTAGGCACAATGCCGACTTACGTCCAGGGGAGCAATGCGTAAAACAGTCTGTATACGTGCCATTACTGAGAGGCCAGAATTATATTGCGACGCACCACTGGGTGTTTACTGTAACCCTTGGAGCTTCATGTTGACGATGAAACACAGAAATTGAATCGGGAATGAATATAGTTGGCACAATGCCGACTTACGTCCAGGGTTAGCAATGCTTCAAACAGTCTGTATACGTGCCATTACTGAGAGGCCAGTATTAGATTGCGACGCACCACTGGGTGTTTACTGTAACCCTTGGAACTTCATATTGACGATGAAACACAGAAATTGCATCGGGATTGAATATAGTAGGCACAATGCCGACTTACGTCCAGTGGGAGTAATGCTTAAAACAGTCTGTATATGTGCCGTTACTGAGAGGTCAGTATTAGATTGCGACGCACCACTGGGTGTTTACTGTAACCCTTGGAACCTCATATTGACGATGAAACACAGAAATTGCATCGGGATTGAATATAGTAGGCACAATGCCGACATACGTCCAGGGGGAGCAATGCTTCAAACAGTCTGTATATGTGCCATTACTGAGAGGCCAGTATTAGATTGCGACGCACCACTGGGTGTTTACTGTAACCCTTGGAGCTTCATATTGACGATGAAACACAGAAATTGCATCGGGAATGAATATAGTTGGCACAATGCCGACTTACGTCCAGGGGGAGCAATGCTTCAAACAGTCTTTATACATGCCGTTACTGAGAGGCTAGTATTAGATTGCGATGCACCACTGGGTGTTTACTGTAACCCTTGGAAATTCATATTGACGATGAAACACAGAAATTGCATCGGGATTGAATATAGTTGGCACAATGCCGACTTACGTCCAGGGGGAGCAATGCTTCAAACAGTCTGTATACGTGCCATTACTGAGAGGCCAGTATTAGAGTGCGACGCACCACTGGGTGTTTACTGTAACCCTTGGAACTTCATATTGACGAAGAAACACAGACATTGCATCGGAAATAAATATAGTAGGCACAATGCCGACTTACGTCCAGAAGGAGCTATGCTTAAAACAGTCTGTATACGTGCCATTACTGAGAGGCCAGTATTAGATTGCGACGCACCACTGGGTGTTTTTTGTAACCCTTGGAGCTACATATTGACGATGAAACACAGAAATTGCATCGGGATTGAATGTAGTAGGCACAATGCCGACTTACGTCCAGGGGGAGCAATGCTTCAAACAGTCTCTATACGTGCCTTTCCTGAGAGGCCAGTATTATATTGCGACGCACCACTGGGTGTTTACTGTAACCCTTGGAGCTTCATATTGACGATGAAACACAGAAATTGCATCGGGAATGAATATAGTTGGCACAATGCCGACTTACGTCCAGGGGGAGCAATGCTTCAAACAGTCTGTATACGTGCCCTTACTGAGTGGCCAGTATTATATTGCGACGCACCACTGGGTGTTTATTGTAACCCTTGGAGCTTCATATTGACGATGAAACACAGATATTGCATCGGGATTGAATATAGTAGGCACAATGCCGTTGTACGTCCAGGGGGAGCAATGCTTCAAACAGTCTGTATATGTGCCGTTACTGAGAGGCCAGTATTAGATTGCGACACACCACTGGGTGTTTACTGTAACCCTTGGAGCTTCATATTGACGATGAAACACAGAAATTGCTCGGGGTTGAATATAGTTTTCACAATGCCGACTTACGTCCAGGGGGAGGAATGCTTCAAACAGTCTGTATACGTGCCGTTACTGTGAGGCCAGTATTAGATTGCGACGCACCACTGGGCGTTTACTGTAACCCTTGGAGCTTCATATTGACGACGAAACACAGAAATTGCATCGGGATTGCATATAGTTGGCACAATGCCGACTTACGTCCAGGGGGAGCAATGCATAAAACAGTCTATATACGTGCCGTTACTGAGAAGCCATTATTAGACTGCGACGCACCACTGGGTTTTTACTGGAACCCTTGGAACTTCATATTGACGATGAAATACAGAAATTGCATCGGGATTGAATATAGTAGGCTCAATGCCGACTTACGTCCAGTGGGAGTAATGCTTCAAACACTCTGTATATGTGCCGTTACTGAGAGGTCAGTATTAGATTGCGACGCACCACTGGGTGTTTTCTGTAACCCTTGGAGCTTCATATTGACGATGAAACACAGAAATTGCATCGGAACTGAATATAGTAAGCACAATGCCGACTTACGTCCAGGGAGAGCAATGCTTCAAACAGTCTGTATACGTGCCATTACTGAGAGGCCAGTATTAGATTGCGACGCACCACTGGGCGTTTACTGTACCCCTTGGAGCTTCATATTGACGATGAAACACAGAAATTGCATCGGGAATGAATATAGTTGGCACAATGCCGACTTACGTCCAGGGGGAGCAATGCTTCATTCTGTATACGTGCCATTACTGAGAGGCCAGTATTAGAGTGCGACGCACCACAGGGTGTTTACTGTAACCCTTGGAGCTTCATATTGACGATGAAACACAGAAATTGCATCGGGATTGAATATAGTAGGCACAATGCCGACTTACGTCCAGGGGGAGCAATGCTTAGAACAGTCTGTATACGTGCCATTACTGAGAGGCCAGTATTAGAGTGCGACGCACCACTTTGTGTTTACTGTAACCCTTGGAGCTTCATATTGACGATGAAACACAGAAATTGCATCGGGAATGAATATAGTAGGCACAATGCCGACTTACGTCCAGGGGGAGCAATGCTTCAAACAGTCTGTATACGTGCCATTACTGAGAGCCCAGTATTAGATTGCGACGCACCACTGGGCGTTTACTGTAACCCTTGTAGCTTCATATTGACGATGAAACACAGAAATTGCATCGGGAATGAATATAGTTGGCACAATGCCGACTTACGTCCAGGGGGAGCAATGCTTCAAACAGTCAGTATACGTGGCATTACTGAGAGGCCAGTATTAGAGTGCGACGCCCCACTGGGTGTTTACTGTAACCCTTGGAGCTTCATATTGACGATGAAACACAGAAATTGCATCGGGGATGAATATAGTAGGCACAATGCCGACTTACGTCCAGGGGAGCAATGCGTAAAACAGTCTGTATACGTGCCATTACTGAGAGGCCAGAATTATATTGCGACGCACCACTGGGTGTTTACTGTAACCCTTGGAGCTTCATGTTGACGATGAAACACAGAAATTGAATCGGGATTGAATATAGTTGGCACAATGCCGACTTACGTCCAGGGTTAGCAATGCTTCAAACAGTCTGTATACGTGCCATTACTGAGAGGCCAGTATTAGATTGCGACGCACCACTGGGTGTTTACTGTAACCCTTGGAACTTCATATTGACGATGAAACACAGAAATTGCATCGGGATTGAATATAGTAGGCACAATGCCGACTTACGTCCAGTGGGAGTAATGCTTAAAACAGTCTGTATATGTGCCGTTACTGAGAGGTCAGTATTAGATTGCGACGCACCACTGGGTGTTTACTGTAACCCTTGGAACCTCATATTGACGATGAAACACAGAAATTGCATCGGGATTGAATATAGTAGGCACAATGCCGACATACGTCCAGGGGGAGCAATGCTTCAAACAGTCTGTATATGTGCCATTACTGAGAGGCCAGTATTAGATTGCGACGCACCACTGGGTGTTTACTGTAACCCTTGGAGCTTCATATTGACGATGAAACACAGAAATTGCATCGGGAATGAATATAGTTGGCACAATGCCGACTTACGTCCAGGGGGAGCAATGCTTCAAACAGTCTTTATACATGCCGTTACTGAGAGGCTAGTATTAGATTGCGATGCACCACTGGGTGTTTACTGTAAATCTTGGAAATTCATATTGACGATGAAACACAGAAATTGCATCGGGATTGAATATAGTTGGCACAATGCCGACTTACGTCCAGGGGGAGCAATGCTTCAAACAGTCTGTATACGTGCCATTACTGAGAGGCCAGTATTAGAGTGCGACGCACCACTGGGTGTTTACTGTAACCCTTGGAACTTCATATTGACGAAGAAACACAGACATTGCATCGGAAATAAATATAGTAGGCACAATGCCGACTTACGTCCAGAAGGAGCTATGCTTAAAACAGTCTGTATACGTGCCATTACTGAGAGGCCAGTATTAGATTGCGACGCACCACTGGGTGTTTTTTGTAACCCTTGGAGCTACATATTGACGATGAAACACAGAAATTGCATCGGGATTGAATGTAGTAGGCACAATGCCGACTTACGTCCAGGGGGAGCAATGCTTCAAACAGTCTCTATACGTGCCTTTCCTGAGAGGCCAGTATTATATTGCGACGCACCACTGGGTGTTTACTGTAACCCTTGGAGCTTCATATTGACGATGAAACACAGAAATTGCATCGGGAATGAATATAGTTGGCACAATGCCAACTTACGTCCAGGGGGAGCAATGCTTCAAACAGTCTGTATACGTGCCCTTACTGAGTGGCCAGTATTATATTGCGACGCACCACTGGGTGTTTATTGTAACCCTTGGAGCTTCATATTGACGATGAAACACAGATATTGCATCGGGATTGAATATAGTAGGCACAATGCCGTTGTACGTCCAGGGGGAGCAATGCTTCAAACAGTCTGTATATGTGCCGTTACTGAGAGGCCAGTATTAGATTGCGACACACCACTGGGTGTTTACTGTAACCCTTGGAGCTTCATATTGACGATGAAACACAGAAATTGCTCGGGGTTGAATATAGTTTTCACAATGCCGACTTACGTCCAGGGGGAGGAATGCTTCAAACAGTCTGTATACGTGCCGTTACTGTGAGGCCAGTATTAGATTGCGTCGCACCACTGGGTGTTTATTGTAACCCTTGGAGCTTCAAATTGACGATGAAACACAGAAATTGCATCGGGATTGAATATAGTTAGCACAATGCCGACTTATGTCCAGGGGGAGGAATGCTTCAAACAGTCTGTATACGTGCCGTTACTGAGAGGCCAGTGTTAGACTGCGACGAACCAGTGGGTGTTTAATGTAACCCTTGGAGCTTCGTGTGACGATGAAACACAGAAATTGCATCGGGATTAAATATAGTATACACAATGCCGACTTACGTCCAGGGGGAGCAATGCTTAAAACACTCTGTATACGTGCCGTTACTGAGAGGCCAGTATTAGATTGCGACGCACCACTGGGTGTTTACTGTAACCCTTGGAGCTTCATATTGACGACGAAACACAGAAATTGCATCGGGATTGAATATAGTTGGCACAATGCCGACTTACGTCCAGGGGGAGCAATGCATAAAACAGTCTATATACGTGCCGTTACTGAGAAGCCATTATTAGACTGCGACGCACCACTGGGTTTTTACTGGAACCCTTGGAACTTCATATTGACGATGAAATACAGAAATTGCATCGGGATTGAATATAGTAGGCTCAATGCCGACTTACGTCCAGGGGGAGCAATGCTTCAAACAGTCTGTATATGTGCCGTTACTGAGAGGCCAGTATTAGATTGCGACGCACCACTGGGTGTTTACTGTAACCCTTGGAACCTCATATTGATGATGAAACACAGAAATTGCAACGGGATTGAATATAGTAGGCACAATGCCGACTTACGTCCAGGGGGAGCAATGCTTCAAACAGTCTGTATATGTGCCGTTACTGAGAGGCCAGTATTAGATTGCGACGCACCACGGGGTGTTTACTGTAACCCTTGGAGCTTCATATTGACGATGAAACACAGAAATTGCATCGGGATTGAATATAGTAGGTACAATGCCGACTTACGTCCAGGGGGAGCAATGCTTCAAACAGTCTCTATACGTGCCTTTCCTGAGAGGCCAGTATTATATTGCGACGCACAACTGGGTGTTTACTGTAACCCTTGGAGCTTCATATTGACGATGAAACACAGAAATTGCATCGGGTATGAATATAGTTGGCACAATGCCGACTTACGTCCAGGGGGAGCAATGCTACAAACAGTCTTTATACGTGCCATTCTGAGAGGCCAGTATTAGATTGCGACGCACCACTGGGCGTTTACTGTAACCCTTGGAGCTTCATATTGACGATTAAACACAGAAATTGCATCGGGATTAAATATTGTATATACAATGCCGACTTACGTCCAGGGGGAGCAATGCTTAAAACACTCTGTATACGTGCCGTTACTGAGAGGCCAGTATTAGATTGCGACGCACCACTGGGTGTTTACTGTAACCCTTGTAGCTTCATATTGACGATGAAACACAGAAATTGCATCGGGATTGAATATAGTTGGCACAATGCCGACTTACGTCCAGGGGGAGCAATGCATAAAACAGTCTATATACGTGCCGTTACAGAGAAGCGAGTATTAGACTGCGACGCACCACTGGGTGTTTTCTGTAACCCTTGGAGCTTCATATTGACGATGAAACACAGAAATTGCATCGGGAATGAATATAGTAGGCGCAATGCCGACTTACGTCCAGGGGGAGCAATGCTTCAAACAGTCTGTATACGTGCCATTACTGAGAGGCCAGTATTAGATTGCGACGCACCACTGGGCGTTTACTGTAACCCTTGGAGCTTCATATTGACGATGAAACACAGAAATTGCATCGGGAATGAATATAGTTGGCACAATGCCGACTTACGTCCAGGGGGAGCAATGCTTCGTTCTGTATACGTGCCATTACTGAGAGGCCAGTATTAGATTGCGACGCACCACTGGGTGTTTACTGTAACCCTTGGAGCTTCATATTGACGATGAAACACAGAAATTGCATCGGGATTGAATATAGTTGGCACAATGCCGACTTACGTCCAGGGGGAGCAATGCATCAAACAGTCTGTATACGTGCTGTTACTGAGAGGCCAGTATTAGACTGCGACGCACCACTGGGTGTTTACTGTAACCCTTGGAACTTCATATTGACGATGAAACACAGAAATTGCATCGGGATTGAATATAGTTGGCACAATGCCGACTTACGTCCAGGGGGAGCAGTGCTTCAAACAGTCTGTGTACGTGCCGTTACTAAGAGGCCAGTATTAGATTGCGACGCACCACTGGGTGTTTACTGTAACCCTTGGAGCTTCATATTGACGATGAAACACAGAAATTGCATCGGGATTGAATATAGTTGGCACAATGCCGACTTACGTCCAGGGGGAGCAATGCATCAAACAGTCTGTATACGTGCTGTTACTGAGAGGCCAGTATTAGACTGCGACGCACCACTGGGTGTTTACTGTAACCCTTGGAACTTCATATTGACGATGAAACACAGAAATTGCATCGGGATTAAATATTGTATATACAATGCCGACTTACGTCCAGGGGGAGCAATGCTTAAAACACTCTGTATACGTGCCGTTACTGAGAGGCCAGTATTAGATTGCGACGCACCACTGGGTGTTTACTGTAACCCTTGGAGCTTCATATTGACGATGAAACACAGAAATTGCATCGGGATTGAATATAGTTGGCACAATGCCGACTTACGTCCAGGGGGAGCAATGCATAAAACAGTCAATATACGTGCCGTTACAGAGAAGCCAGTATTAGACTGCGACGCACCACTGGGAGTTTACTGTAACCCTTGGAACTTCATATTGACGATGAAACACATAAATTGCATCGGGATTGAATATAGTAGGCACAATGCCGACTTACGTCCAGTGGGAGTAATGCTTTAAACAGTCTGTATATGTGCCGTTACTGAGAGTTCAGTATTAGATTGCGACGCACCACTGGGTGTTTTCTGTAACCCTTGGAGCTTCATATTGACGATGAAACACAGAAATTGCATCGGGATTGAATATAGTTGGCACAATGCCGACTTACGTCCAGGGGGAGCAATGCATAAAACAGTCTGTATACGTGCTGTTACTGAGAGGCCAGTATTAGACTGCGACGCACCACTGGGTGTTTACTGTAACCCTTGGAACTTCATATTGACGATGAAACACAGAAATTGCATCGGGATTGAATATAGTTGGCACAATGCCGACTTACGTCCAGGGGGAGCAGTGCTTCAAACAGTCTGTGTACGTGCCGTTACTAAGAGGCCAGTATTAGATTGCGACGCACCACTGGGTGTTTACTGTAACCCTTGGAGCTTCATATTGACGATGAAACACAGAAATTGCATCGGGATTGAATATAGTTGGCACAATGCCGACTTACGTCCAGGGGGAGCAATACTTCAAACAGTCTGTATACGTGCCGTTACTGAGTGGCCAGTATTAGATTGCGACGCACAACTGGGTGTTTACTGTAACCCCTGGAGCTTCATATTGACGATGAAACACAGAAATTACATCGGGAATGAATATAGTAGGCACAATGCCGTCGTACGTCCAGGGGGAGCAATGCTTCAAACAGTCTGTATACGTGCCGTTACTGAGAGGCCAGTATTAGATTGCGACGCACCACTGGGTGTTTACTGTAACCCTTGGAGCTTCATATTGACGATGAAACACAGAAATTGCATCGGGATTGAATACAGTTGGCACAATGCCGACTTACGTCCAGGGGGAGGAATGCTTCAAACAGTCTGTATACGTGCCGTTACTGAGAGGCCAGTATTAGATTGCGACGCACCACTGGGTGTTGACTGTAACCCTTGGAGCTTCATATTGACGATGAAACACAGAAATTGCATCGGGATTGAATATAGTTGGCACAATGCCGACTTACGTCCAGGGGGAGCAATGCTTCAAACAGTCTGTATACGTGCCGTTACTGAGAGGCAAGTGTTAGATTGCAACGAACCAGTGGGTGTTTCCTGTAACCCTTGGAGCTTCATATTGACGATGAAACACAGAAATTGCATCGGGATTGAATATAGTTGGCACAATGCCGACTTACGTCCAGGGGGAGCAATGCATAAAACAGTCTGTATACGTGCCGTTACTGAGAGGCCAGTATTAGACTGCGACGCACCACTGGGTGTTTACTGTAACCCTTGGAGCTTCATATTGACGATGAAACACAGAAATTGCATCGGGAATGAATATAGTAGGCACAATGCCGACTTACGTCCAGGGGGAGCAATGCTTCAAACAGTCTGCATAAGTGCCATTACTGAGAGGCCAGTATTAGTTTGCGACGCACCACTGGGCGTTTACTGTAACCCTTGGAGCTTCATATTGACGATTAAACACAGAAATTGCATCGGGAATGAATATAGTTGGCACAATGCCGACTTACGTCCAGGGGGAGCAATGCTTCAAACAGTCTGTATACGTGCCATTACTGAGAGGCCAGTATTAGAGTGCGACGCACCACTGGGTGTTTACTGTAACCCTTGGAGCTTCATATTGACGATGAAACACAGAAATTGCATCGGGGATGAATATAGTAGGCACAATGCCGACGTACGTCCAGGGGGAGCAACGCTTAAAACAGTCTGTATACGTGCCATTACTGAGAGGCCGGTATTAGATTGCGACGCACCACTGGGTGTTTACTGTAACCCTTGGAGCTTCATGTTGACGATGAAACACAGAAATTGAATCGGGAATGAATATAGTTGGCACAATGCCGACTTACGTCCAGGGTTAGCAATGCTTCAAACAGTCCGTATACGTGCCATTACTGAGAGGCCAGTATTAGATTGCGACGCACCACTGGATGTTTACTGTAACCCTTGGAACTTCATATTGACGATGAAACACAGAAATTGCATCGGGATTGAATATAGTAGGCACAATGCCGACTTACGTCCAGTGGGAGTAATGCTTAAAACAGTCTGTATATGTGCCGTTACTGAGAGGTCAGTATTAGATTGCGACGCACCACTGGGTGTTTACTGTAACTTTTGGCACCTCATATTGAAGATGAAACACAGAAATTGCATCGGGATTGAATATAGTAGGCACAATGCCGACTTACGTCCAGGGGGAGCAATGCTTCAAACAGTCTGTATATGTGCCATTACTGAGAGGCCAGTATTGGATTGCGATGCACCACTGGGCGTTTACTGTAACCCTTGGAGCTTCATATTGACTATGAAACACAGAAATTGCATCGGGATTGAATATAGTAGGCACAATGCCGACTTACGTCCAGAGGGAGCAATGCTTCAAACAGTCTCTATACGTGCCATTACTGAGAGGCCAGTATTAGAGTGCGACGCACCACTGGGTGTTTACTGTAACCCTTGGAGCTTCATATTGACGATGAAACACAGAAATTGAATCGGGAATGAATATAGTTGGCACAATGCCGACTTACGTCCAGGGTTAGCAATGCTTCAAACAGTCTGTATACGTGCCATTACTGAGAGGCCAGTATTATATTGCGACGCACCACTGGGTGTTTACTGTAACCCTTGGAGCTTCATATTGACGATGAAACACAGAAATTGCATCGGGAATGAATACAGTTGGCACAATGCCGACTTACGTCCAGGGGGAGCAATGCTTCAAACAGTCTGTATACGTGCCCTTACTGAGTGGCCAGTATTATATTGCGACGCACCACTGGGTGTTTATTGTAACCCTTGGAGCTTCATATTGACGATGAAACACAGAAATTGCATCGGGATTGAATATAGTAGGCACAATGCTGTTGTACGTCCAGGGGGAGCAATGCTTCAAACAGTCTGTATATGTGCCGTTACTGAGAGGCCAGTATTAGATTGCGACACACCACTGGGTGTTTACTGTAACCCTTGGAGCTTCATATTGACGATGAAACACAGAAATTGCTCGGGGTTGAATATAGTTTTCACAATGCCGACTTACGTCCAGGGGGAGGAATGCTTCAAACAGTCTGTATACGTGCCGTTACTGTGAGGCCAGTATTAGATTGCGTCGCACCACTGGGTGTTTATTGTAACCCTTGGAGCTTCAAATTGACGATGAAACACAGAAATTGCATCGGGATTGAATATAGTTAGCACAATGCCGACTTATGTCCAGGGGGAGGAATGCTTCAAACAGTCTGTATACGTGCCGTTACTGAGAGGCCAGTGTTAGACTGCGACGAACCAGTGGGTGTTTACTGTAACCCTTGGAGCTTCGTGTGACGATGAAACACAGAAATTGCATCGGGATTAAATATAGTATACACAATGCCGACTTACGTCCAGGGGGAGCAATGCTTAAAACACTCTGTATACGTGCCGTTACTGAGAGGCCAGTATTAGATTGCGACGCACCACTGGGCGTTTACTGTAACCCTTGGAGCTTCATATTGACGACGAAACACAGAAATTGCATCGGGATTGAATATAGTTGGCACAATGCCGACTTACGTCCAGGGGGAGCAATGCATAAAACAGTCTATATACGTGCCGTTACTGAGAAGCCATTATTAGACTGCGACGCACCACTGGATTTTTACTGGAACCCTTGGAACTTCATATTTACGATGAAATACAGAAATTGCATCGGGATTGAATATAGTAGGCTCAATGCCGACTTACGTCCAATGGGAGTAATGCTTCAAACACTCTGTATATGTGCCGTTACTGAGAGGTCAGTATTAGATTGCGACGCACCACTGGGTGTTTTCTGTAACCCTTGGAGCTTCATATTGACGATGAAACACAGAAATTGCATCGGAACTGAATATAGTAAGCACAATGCCGTCTTACGTCCAGGGAGAGCAATGCTTCAAACAGTCTGTATACGTGCCATTACTGAGAGGCCAGTATTAGATTGCGACGCACCACTGGGCGTTTACTGTAACCCTTGGAGCTTCATATTGACGATGAAACACAGAAATTGCATCGGGAATGAATATAGTTGGCACAATGCCGACTTACGTCCAGGGGGAGCAATGCTTCATTCTGTATACGTGCCATTACTGAGAGGCCAGTATTAGAGTGCGACGCACCACTGGGTGTTTACTGTAACCCTTGGAGCTTCATATTGACGATGAAACACAGAAATTGAATCGGGAATGAATATAGTTGGCACAATGCCGACTTACGTCCAGGGTTAGCAATGCTTCAAACAGTCTGTATACGTGCCATTACTGAGAGGCCAGTATTATATTGCGACGCACCACTGGGTGTTTACTGTAACCCTTGGAGCTTCATATTGACGATGAAACACAGAAATTGCATCGGGAATGAATATAGTTGGCACAATGCCGACTTACGTCCAGGGGGAGCAATGCTTCAAACAGTCTGTATACGTGCCCTTACTGAGTGGCCAGTATTATATTGCGACGCACC